>NC_143019.1:119919062-119929062 GCF_055824585.1 Amblyomma mixtum | reverse complement strand
TGTAGCTCTCCTTTATGCTGTAGGTCTCCCAAAAGGAAGTTCAAGTTGGGTACACGCCGAGGTACTTCTCCTGATTTCATCTTATGAGAATCATAAAGAATACTTCGGTGATAGAAACAGAAAGAGGAAAGACATTTGGAAACAAATCAGTGAAGAAATGTGCAAGGACGGGTACACGCGAACTGCTGCGGACTGTGAAACGAAGTTCAAAGGTCTCAACCGCACGTATGACAAGCACCGCCAGCACAAGAAGAAGAGTGGAAGAGAAAGAAAGGAGTGGCCATTTTTTCAGGTGATGGATGACTTGCTTGCAAATAACATAGAGTACCAGGCTCCAGTGGCGTCAAGCCAGCTCCCACAGCCCTCCACCTCAGCTGCCTGCACATTAGCTGTGGCCACCCCGGGAAGCATCAATGAACCACCGACAACAGAAGAAACTGTGCACTGCGAAAAGAACTCAAGAAATGATGGTGCTCCGGACCAGAAAAGCAAACCAAATGCGAAGCGTCGTCGAACACCGGCAGCTGTATTGGAGGTAATTCTGCTGAACTCGCACTCATGGCAGGATGAAGAAAGAAAAAGATACCAGCAGCAACTAAAGATGCAGAGGCTTAAACTGGGTAGGCCGAAACGCCTCGCAGCACTGGATAAGCACCAGTGAACTTTGTGGTGTTCTTTTTGTGTGTCATGTTGGGGCAAAAACTTTGTTCATTTTGTATGCGTTTGCTGTTTGAATACTGTGCAATTTCTCAGTTTATATTCTAGTGAGTGAATGTGGTACAGGCCAGTACCGCCCAGTTTAGTTTTTATTCAGAGAAAACATCCAGACACTGTGCTCAACATTTTATTGCTAGTTAGAGTTCTTCTGTACTTAAGCGCTATGTTGGCAATTTTTTCCTTCAGTGAACAAGGCTTCCGTGTGGAAGCCGAAACGTTTGTCATATTGACTACACCATTTTGGTCGGTGCCTCTTTATTTTGATTTTTAACATGAGAGTTCTTCGGGCCAAACATGATCAACTCATGTACACAATAAATAATTTCACCGCATAGGGCTTGTGCGTGTGATGCATCTTGCATGCATAGTACTTCGGGACTGGAAGTACCCTGCCTGTTGTAAACCTTAACACTGCTTTGTGCACAGGAAGCGTGTTATTGAAACCCTCTTCATTGCAGCATGGCTGTCCGCAGGCTCTGTGTCCTCATGGTGGATCTGCATCGCTCTCTTCCTGGATGGTGCTGTCGTCGTCACCGAATGTGTCTTTGCATTGAAGGATTATGTTGTGAACGAGGCACGATGCCACAATATAGTTGCTCATTCTCACAGTGGGTTTCATGTCAAGGTACTTAAGCCTTCGGAAGTTTCCTTTCAGCTGAGCAAAAGCTCGCTCAATTACTGACCTTGCCGCCCCTAGCGTTTCATTGAACTTGACCTCCTGTGTTGTCAAGTGGCCATTGTTTCTGTACGGCCTCATGAGACCCATTGACAGGGGATAAGCCGAATCACCTAGAATATGAAAATTCTGCGGCAAGCTGCCTACTACCTCTTCAAGGCCAGATGTGGCGAAAACTCTGGCATCGTGCATCCGTCCTGGGCTGCCAGCGTGTACATTAGTGAATATCATATTGCTCTCGCGGCAACCCTGTAAGATGACTGAGTGGAATTCCTTTCTGTTGTAGTATGCATCTTGTTCGTTTTCAGGGGCCTTGATTGCAATGTGGCATCCGTCCACAGCTCCAACAACTCCTGGAAAGCGCCATTTTCGGGCAAATTCCCGAGCAACATCTTGCAGGTTTGCAGGCCAACGGATGAGTTCTTTTGCAGCACGTGCCCAGACCTCTATAATGCGATCTGTTAGATACAACAGTAAGCCCTTGTTGATCCCAAATCTATCTGCCACTCCACGAAACGATTCCTGGTTGCCCAGCAACCACAATGTCATCAGGACTTTAGTTTGCAGAGGTATTCGAGGTGCCCTCTCCATGATGAGCCACTCTTGCGTGATTCTCAGCAGCACCTGCATGGCAACCATAAAGTTTGGAATGTCCAGTGGTTGCTGCTCCTGCTCAAGATATGAGCTTAGATATAATGAATTTCATCAGCAACAAAATGGGCCAGTGCATTTTAAGATACTAGCTCACTGCAGTTACAAAATGTATAGAAAGTGTTACCCTTTTACCGTCATAAAGTGCGCTCACGAGCGTGTTTAGTGCTTGCTTGTGCTTAGGGAGCCACTGGGGCCGAATTACGGATCGCGCCCAGTCCAAAACAATCTCAAAACCGCTCTCGCTGCCCCGCTCCTATTGGTTGGCCGCGACGCCGGTCACCCAAATCATACAGCATTCTTAATAACACTCGTATTCGCCATGGTGGACAAACAAAATTGTAGCAAAACTGTCAGCTGGGCTTGCTGGTTTATGGTTATTAAAAGCTCTTGCAGCGCTCAAGGACGGCACACAGTGAAGCACAGCACCATCCTGTGCTTCTCTGTGTGTCGTTCTTTAGCGCTGCAAAACAAAATTGATCCCGTCGTTTACCTCGAAGATGCTTCGGGTCATCCGGAAATGCTCCTTGAACTGCATGTCTGTGTACCGAGGTACTACGTTGAGTACGTATCCTTCAATGCCACGGATGCTCCTCTCGGCGATTCTGTGGTCTTCATACGAAGAGAGCAGAAAGTTAATATTCTGTAATGCGATAAAGCAGTGGAATCGTACCTTTAATGACAACACGGGCAGCTTGCAGCATGAAGGTAAACCGCTGCTGCTGCCTGCGCCTACGGGCGTCAAGTTCGTCGAGTTCGTCGTCGACTATCAAGAATTGAAGTAACTTGCGCTTGACTGTTGCCATGGTCGAAATGCACGCGAAATAATGCCCGGAAACGGAAATGGTGGAAACGTCAGGTGGCGCGCTCATGCGTGCACGGGAATCAAATGGAGGTTAAGTTGCGCTCCAACTGAGCTCCTAGGTGTCGCGCTCGAGTACTCCGCCTCGGAGCTCGGAGCAGGCTAACTTAACGCGCCCAATGCGATATGTTTGAGAATATGAGCGCGACCTCTTATCTGCGTATTTCTATGGCGCTCTTTTCAGTATCCCACACACAGTCATTTATGTGCCAGCGTATACAGCTCGTTCGGCCGAAGAGCCGTCGTAGTTTAAACTGATGGTTTAATACCACTCAGCGTTTCGAGCAGCATACACTAACTAGTTAACATAATAAACAACGTTAAAGACGAGAACGAAGAGCAAACCGACGAGCGCTGACTCGCAACTAATATTTATTGAAGAAAACAGAATATATCCCAGGCAAGCCGTACCAAAACCACACAATCATCAAAAAATTCAGGAAGGGGGGCACTTTGTTGACCTAAAGTGCGGTGAGGCGAAAGCCTTAAGCGCGGTGTTGCTGATTGTGTCACTGATGTGTGGTTATGTTAAGCTTCACCTGTAAGAGTGGAACGCGACAACGCCTTGCAACGCTGCCAGGGAGTCCACAGAACGCCATCGCCCGTTCGGCTGTACGCCTTGTTCGTCGCTAAATTCGTTTTTCTGTCTCGCATATCTCGATGGGCACTTGAACCTCACCTTAAGGGAAGGGAGCAAGATGGGAGTGAACGAAGACACCGTATTCACTAGACGCGCCTTTGTTCATTGCAAACAATCGAGCTGGCATGGCGGAATCGTTAGCGTGCTCGTCTCGCACTCGAGAGACCATGGTTCGATTCCCCAACTCGACCAACTTCCTAACTGGTTTTATTTATTTATCTGGTGTGACTAGAAAGGGTAATTAGGTTAATTAGCTAATTAGCTACACTCGGTCCCACTTACTTAAAGCATCACTATACCATCCCTTTAATTGGTTGCATGATTACTAGCCAAAGTACAATTGGCCCCGTTTGAAATCCACTCATTCTGACGCCACGACCATTTAGACCAATTAAAAAAAGTCAGGGGGCACTTTGTCTAAAGTGCGTAGAGGCGAAAGCTTTTTACGCACCACTTTGCACACTTTGCCTATGCGACACTGGGGACGTCGCCACTGGATTACGTCCCACCTAATTGATGACGATGTAATGACAAATTACTAATTAGTGACTAATTACTGATTAATGACGAAATACTAATTAATTGCTAATTAATAACGCTTAAGCTTCGCCTTTAGGAGTGGAACATGACAGCGTGTTGTTGCGCTGCCAGGCAGTCCACGGAACGCCAACCACCCGTTCGGGGCGATGCCTTGCCCTTTGAACGCGACGCTTTTTGAGGAAAGGAAATTACGCAGTAATTCTCTGTCATCTCGGTGGACACCCTAACCGCCCCGTACAGGAAGGGAAGAACACCTCTCCAGGTGCCCCCACACCATTGCCCTACTACACAGGTCAAGCAGATCCCACACCTGGCACCTACATCACGGAGACGGAAGTGAGAGCGGCCCTCCTGACTCTCCGCGCCAACTCCGCACCTGGTGGAGACCAAATCACAAACTCCATGTTCCGTGATCTGGATGACCAATCGATCACCCACATTACGAAATACTTACGATTTACCACATTACGAAAACCAGTGCTGGAGGGAGGTAACCTTCCGCTGTCCTGGCGCCATGCGAAGGTAATATTCATAACAAAACCCAACAAACCGCTTACACTCCACAACCTTCGCCCGATTTCACTGACCTCATGCCTCGGGAAGCTCCTCGACCATGCTGTGTTAGCGAGACTCACAAGTCACATGGCGGACAACAATCTTTACCCGTATAGCATGCTGGGATTTCGCCCCCCTCTATCGGCACAAGACGCCATGCTCCAGCTCACACACGACATTTGCGACCCGCTTCTTCTAGGTCACACCAAGGCAGTCTAGCTTTGGACCTCTCCAAAGCTTTTGACCGCATTGAACAGGCGATCATAACTGCTCTATCCCCATTGAATGTGAGTGTGCGCACGTACGCCTACATTCAAGCAGTCCTCACTGACCGCACAGCTGAGATACACTTCGGCCCTCTGTCTTCCCCCTGCTACAGGCTTCAGAGCATCGGCACCCCTCAAGGGTCCGTCCTCTCCCCCTTTTTGTTTAACATTACCCTCATCTGCCTCGCCCGAAAATTGGCAACTATTCCCCACCTGAAGCACACTCTTTATGCCGACGATATCATCCTGTGGACCACCCACGGCAGTGACGGCGGCATAGAGAACACCTTACAAGAAGCAGCCACACTCACACAAAATTACGCACGGACCATCGGGCTGCCTTGCTGCCCAGCGAAGTCCGAACTCATCCTCATCCGGCCTAAGAACCACCGCTGCCCACGCTATCATTCCACCGGACGACTTCTGCCTGCGCATCCACGAGACCAACAATACTTTCACCATGGCAACCACACATTTCCAAACAGTCGAGACTCTCAAGACGGCTGACCTCTCTCACCATCGGAGGCAAAACATATCTCTGCGCGGCATACGTAGCACCACCACCGGGGGCTACCAGAGGAGTCATCACGAATGCCTGTGACGACGAGACGCCGACGCAACTCAACCACGACCTGGTCAAAAGAAATCCTGATTACACCATTCTAGCAGCACGACGCATGGGAAAGACACTCCATCCTGATCAGCTTCGACGAAACCACAGTCGCTCACTCCATCATATACATGGGAGCCATCCACCGCTGCACCCCATACCGTGGCAGTCCGGATGCCTGTACAAACTACAGACAGCCGGGTCACCACCACGACGTATGCCCGAGTCCCAAGACAAATATCTGCCCCCGTTGTGGAACACAACACTCCCAAGAAGACACACTTTGCACGCCCAAGTGCATTCTGTGCGAGGGCCCACACCTGACAGGCACGGGATCGTGCAAGGGACGAAACCTCCACCAGCCACGGAAACAGCCAAACCACCCACAAACGCAGCAGCACGACTCGGTCCTATCCAGAGAAAATTTTCCCCCTTTGTCATCCGGACTCCCACAGCCCAACCAAAACAAACCAGCTTGGTCAGTGCCGTTGAAACAACTCTGGGACACCTCCGCCTCTTTACACAGGCACACGACATCCTTGACTGCACAACCCAGTCTACAATGCTGCAAGCTACAGCTACATGCTACAAGCTACAGCTACAAGCTGTAGCTACACCTCAAGCTTGCTACAAGCTACATGCAGCATGCTACAAGCTACAGCGCTGTGTTTGTCCCTATCTTAGTCCTGTCTTTCGTGCGCTGCGCCTTCAGTTTTAACAATGTACCGACTAGCCCAAACAAATACCTTAGTACCACGAACATGTTCTACTCACCTTGGATTTCAGTTTTGAAACACGAGGCTTTTAAAAAAATGGTTGGAGTCTAGCTCAGCTAAGCCTGGTATAACGAAATCGTCCCGACTACGTAGACGGCTCCGGCCGACTCGCCCCGTCCATAGCGAAAACTACAATGCGAATGCCGCGAGAGCGGCGCCGGCTAATTGTTCCAGCAAACGGTGATCCAAGTGGTCAGTCACGTGGCCACAGCTGCAAAGGCGGCGATCGGCGCAGCTGTCGGCACGGCGACGGGGCGCGGTTGCAGCTGCGGCGAGTGACGTTGCATGTCACGTGGCTGCCACACCTCCACCGCTCCTCCACTTGAAGGTAAAATTGCGGCGTCGATGACCTTGGCTTGCCTAGGCCAGTAAAGCTTTCGTTTTAATAATCAGTCAGACTCAAAATGGCATGAAAACCTTTTAAGGCTGTCACACATAAATAAACGAATTCTTTCACGGGTCTTCGGAGCGGTTCATAGAATTCTCTATGGCGTCCAAGTGCATCTAACACGCATTTGTCAGAGTCGTGGACGCCACCCGTCGAAAATCGGGAAGATGCTGTGGCAGACGTAGGTGCCGTGTGTCCGCATCAGGTGCCGTGTGTCCGTCGAAGGTAGAACTCCCTTTATGCAGGAGCTCACGTGTCAGTCCGACCTGCGAAAGACGCCCTCTTTCTGAGCCAGCAGAAACAAAACGAACACGACAAATGCGAAGGAAATGTGTTAAAATTAGCGTTTTCTAACGTCAAAAACCTCCACACAAACGCATATGGCAAACAAGTTAGTAGGAACCACAGCGCTTCATTACAGCTCGTTTTTGTGGGAAGCATATTACTAGAGCTACACTACAGCCCGTCGAGCGCGGCAGTGGAGCTACCATTGACCTTTAGCGTGACCACGTGACACCACGTGACAACATGACGTCACAGCAGAGGAGAGATGGGCTGCCGGCTCGCGCGGTCGGCCGCGGCGGTGGAGGCTCCAGATCAGAGGCGCTGCAGCTGACCACGTGACGCTACAGCAGCGGTATAAAGCTGAGCTTGCCTCGCTCTCCGGGCACTTACGAGGCGGCCAGGTGTTGGGATGCCGCCTAGAAGCAGGGCTGATTTGAACGAGAAGCGAAAGCTTCAGCGTGCCACAGAGACCGATGAAGAGCGGGATGAACTCAACCAAGGAAAGCCATGTATTACCAAGCCTAGCCATCAATATGCTTCGCATCTGACTAGGCTTAAACTTAGCTAAGCCTCAGCCATTTTTTCTTCTATATGACCAGTGGCGTCCTGGTACACAGGTGGCTTACTGATTGCAGACGAACATTTTTTTCTAAAGGAAAGATGTGAATCCTGCAACGAAGTTGGTATGCAGTAACGTCACACTCGACATCAAGGAAGGTATCGTGCTAATGTTGCTATGTCAACAACTACGCAAATGCTATTGTTTGCCGTATGGCGCTGAATCCCTCGCAAATGGGCAAGCATCCTTTCCCACGCTACTAGAATAGAGTTGCGAAGGGATAATCTGGAGACCCGGATTGAGTGGATGAATAGGAGGATCGTACAGCCATCCGCTCTGAATCAGGGTGGTGACTAGGGCGGTGGCTGTTCATTCACCGATCTGACATTGTTCACGTGTGCCAGCATTAGTTTGCTGTCTGTTCGTGTTCAGGAGGAGGTAGAGGAAGCGCTCGCCTCGGGAACAGGCTCAGGTGCTACCACTTGGGCTTTGTGTACATTCCTCGTTTGCCCATTTAACTCAAAGTGCCGAGGCAATATTTTTGAATTCGAGTCGTCGTACGTGTCATGTTTATTTCAGTGTCTTTAAAGCAACCATAAATCTCATTTTCGTTTCTTGGAGTCGGCACAGAGCACTCCATGTGGCGTGTCGCAGGAAGGGAACAAGACATGCAACGTTGCAATGCGATGTCCTATAGGAATGACACCGTTAGTATTGTTTGTCATGTGAGCATGCTAATTACTGAACCTGGTTAGCAGAAAGGCTACTACCAATTTCGGACACTTTTCAATGCATAATCATAGAGAGAAGTTTATAGAGAATGGCTTCATGAAAAAAAAATGTTCCTGTGCTGCAGGGCAAATCAGTTAACTAATACAAATCATTAAAGCAAGAGGGGTCATATGAGCAGCATCCCCTAGAAGAATACCAGTGTATGACTAGCGAGGCGAAGCAAACTGTTTGCTGTCAGGGAGAACGCATCCGGTTTTGCCCGTGACTGAACAAGGAAAGGTACTAACGTTTTTGGACTACAGCCTGTTTTGTATTAAACAGCAATCATACCAATATGTTCGCAGTTAACTTTTGCGTTGTTATTTTTTGGAATACGATACAAATCACTACATTTCAATACAATCCGTGTTCACTATCACACTGATGAAAAGCATGTTTGCCAGAAAAGCAGGGAATCATTTTCACAATCAAACTTTTCCGTGGTCGCCGCCGTAAGCGTTTTCAAAAATCTATGTTTGGAAATCATCCGTAGCCTGCACTGCGCACCGCTTTGGTACAGTGTTCTGCTCCGGCAGCGAGACATAGATAGATATTTCGGCCCGTATCAAGTTGGCCTTCATCAGTAGAATACCGCATTTGAATCATGAGACCGTGGACCCTCGCGAAAAAACGAGGTTTTTATAAGCTGGAAAAGACCGAAAGAAGTGGTAGGGTTTCGAATGCGTTAATCGGAGTTAAAGTGCGAAAGCACGTGTTTTCTGTTTGACTCATGGTTTTGCTTCGAGCTTATCTTGTATTGATTTAGTTCAGCACTAACACTTCTTCTTGGGCGAGTTGGTGCATACTTGATTTGAAGAAAATACTTGATTTGAGACATAGCGCTTTGTGTCTCGTCCTTGTCTTTTCGTGGGTTGCATGCTCTGGCGCTATTTTCTTCAAATTTAGTTCAGCACGAGGCGTGATCGGCTGCGGCGATATCATAGTGCTCTCCCGTAGTGGATAGCGAGGCTGATGTGTTCGCGCCGCCGCGGGTTCGTAACCCAGTCGCGGAATATTCATTAAAATTGTCCAGGTTGGCCAAGGTCACCCTCAAGGCCAAGCTTCACACAAGATTCTTGTCTAGAACCGCGTTAAGCAACGTCATCTTCCAGGTTGAGCTTCGCACAAGATTTTTGGCTGAGACTGTGCTAGGCAGTGCTGTCGAGCAGAAACCAAACGTGTCGTCACAACCGGCGCATTTCGCAACTAAAAATGCATGCGGTGCCACCGTTTAAGGCGTGGATTCCGGAGGCTGCGCTGAACCACCATTCATTTCAAAACGGTGGAAACCCGTCCTTTTCGTTAAGGACGTCCAGAATTTGGATCGAATGGCGAGTAGATTTTTCAACACAAGCCAATAAACACGCATTCTGCGTCCTTACAAGCGTCAACGTACCCAGAAAGAGCAAGAAAATAAGTTTTTTATTCAAAACGATAGTTGTATAGAGATCTCTTCGGTGTCGTTAAGATGGGATCCTGACGTCAACTCTATATTACTATTATTAAAAATTGGCTGTATGGCTCTCTATGGCTGCGTTATGATTTTTTCGGCTAACCTTTTCTCGCCACCAAGCAGAAACATATGTCGTCAAGACAGAAATGGACTCCGTGACTGCCGACGGAAGGAAAATGGCGGTATACCCTCGCCTCCAGGGATCCGTGACAAGAAAACTTGGCAACGGCACAGTTGGTTTGTGAAACGGC
>NC_143019.1:119891562-119914062 GCF_055824585.1 Amblyomma mixtum | reverse complement strand
TGTCGGCAAGCTTTTCGAGCATGTCATTCTCAATCGCCTGCAACTGTTCCTAGAAACAACAGGCTTTCTCTCCAACGTTCATTTCGGCTTCCGCCAAACATCTCGGCGCAATACGTACTTCTCGCACTTAAAGAGTCGCTCCTTTGCACTAAGCGCCGTACAGCCATACTGGCCCTGGATATTCATAAGGCTTTCGACACAATAAGCCATGACCATATCCTCACGACATTAGACACCACGGGATGCGGCACCCGCATATGGCAATATATTCGAGCCTTCCTTCAGGGACGCACGGCAGAACTCAACCTTGGGAATATCGCCTCCCAGCCTTTCCCCCTGCCTAACCGGGGAACCCCACAAGGGGCGGTTCTATCACCGTTACTCTTTAACATTGCCCTAGCTCTGCTGGCAAAGGCCCCTGCTGCTATCAAAAGGCTCCAGATGATATAACTCTCTGGACAACGGAATGATCCCTTGGAGCAGCCCAGGATATCCTGCAATCTGCCATAGACATCACCACCACTCATTTAGCAAACACAGGCCTCCGTTGCTCTCCAAATCAATCGGAACTCCTGCAGCTGAAACACCTCCCCAGTGAGCCCCCGATTGAACTGCACATGTACGGGAATCCAGTGCCCATTGTGCCTCAGGTGAAGATTCTCGGCCTTCTCATTAACAACACACTCGATGCAACCGCCACCCTTCAGCTCTTGCAAAGACAGACCAAACAGGTCGCTGCACTTATCAGGCGGGTGGCAGCACGCAATCATGGGCTGTCTGAACGCAAGACCCTCAATATGACAAATGCATTAATCATTAGCCGCATTACATACCACCTTCCTTACCACATACTCACTCAGCGCCAAAGACAACAGGCAGACATCCTAATACGCACGGCTGTCACCTCCGCCCTACGTCTTCCACGGACGGTTAGCACGATACGGCTCCTGGCCACTGGTACCCACAATACAGTGATCGAATTAATAGAGGCTCAACGCACCAACCAATTAGTCCGCCTGAATCGCACCGAAACAGGACAATGCCTACTGCGACAGCTACGTCTCAATCCACCAATTCCCACCTCAACAAGTCCTACACCTTACATGATTTCTCTGCGCACGCAGGATCACATATATCAGAAGCCCCTCCCGCGCAATATGAGTGCTAGTCTCCATCAGGGTAGGCGGCAGGCACGAGCGAGCTATTACACTAAAACATACAGCAACCGCTCCGATATCCTTTATGGCGACGCGCCACAAATTTATAATGCAGGATATTTCACGGCAGTCGCAGCCTATGAAGACAGCACAGTGGGGGCCGCCGCCACTACGCCACTATTCGGACTAATTCGCCTGCAGAAGCGGAAGGCGCCACTATCGCACTTGCTCTGGCCCACTCCACCATTGACAAAAACATAACCGAAATTTGCACAGATTCCCAGGCCGCGTATCGCCACTACCTAGAGGGCGGGCGACGCCGGCAACACACCGCATTCTTACCACGGCTACCTCTCTTGACCGAACGGTTACTCTGTCGTGGGTCCCTGGGCATGCCTCGATCCCCGGTATGAGCGCGTTCATGCGCTGGCCCGAGAACTCTCCTCCCGGACCCCGGATGATCAGGCACCCAACCCTGCGCCAGAGGCCACATTGGTCCTCTCTACATATCACCAAATTACCACATTTTACAAACTTAGCCGCATGACACTGCCACCACCCCACAGTACCTTGTCGCCCTTATCCAGCGCCACATGGGGACAATTACAGATAGGCTGCTTCATTTCCCCCCACCGTCTCTCATGCTTTCACCCCACCTTTCCTCCTGATTTTAACACCTGTGGCCTGCTCAGATCTACACTTTTCCACTACCTTTGGGAATGTCCTTCCCCAAAGGCAGTACGCCCCATCCCCAAACCCACTCATTCTTCCTGGGAGGCTGCTTTACGGACCGCTCAGCCCGCCGGCCAGAAATGGCTGGTAGATTGGGCTTTACGGTAAGCACAAGCCCGTGGACTCTTGGACCAGTAGGGGACCGCCCTGGAAGTTTTTTTTGCGTCATAAAGTTGTTTCCATCCATCCATCCAGGCACCTTTAGCATTTGAAGCAACTCTTGCACATTGAACCTAGTAAATATAGGTTGCCAGTTTTGTTACAGCGCTTGCGAGAGACGTTAGTCTGCGGAGCTGCGGGGAAACTGCATGCTCTCAGTGTTTTAGTTTGTTCTGCGTACAGAAGGTGTTGCTCCCACAGAATACATGCGAATGAGGTTGCACTGTGAAAGCGGTTACCAGTTGGTGCGTCTCATTTTCTCGGCATCATAAGCACTGGTGTTCCTGCTCAATGCTTTAATAGAAAGAATGCAAAAAAAAGCTGCCAGACTTCTTGTTGTCCACTAAGGAATTAGACGCTGTAGCTTCAGCCTAACTTCCACTTCATTTACACAATTGGCAACCACATGAACAGTACCTGGATGACACGATATTGAGACCAAAATCCTACGTCTACAAGTAACTTTGTGATGACCAACAGATGCAAGGCGGAGTCTTGGTTTTGAAATGGGAAGCCTGCGCTTACCATTCAAGAGAAAGTGCCAAGTGGAGAAATCTGCGTGCATTGCTATTATGTAGTGCTATAAAGCCAACCGCATTCGTAAAGCTATTTATATAATAAAATTACGCGTGCGTTCGCGATAGGGTGGGAAAAACAAATAAGGAATCCCACTAAAATAAAAGATGTTCTCGCGTACTCTCTTGTCATTAACACACAAGTAGCAGCGATGATAGCCATGTTGTCAGAGAAGAGGCGAAGGCAGGGCGCGGAAAAGATGGCACTTTGCGCTGTCTGGCCTCAGAGGCTGGAAAATATATCAAGCGAGTCCTTATTGGTGTGTACCGTGTAAAGAAATATGCATTCACTCAGATTCGCCCATTTAATTCATACAATAAAATCGAAATTAATGCAGAAAATCAGACGAGAGATTAACCGATATAGGCCCATGGGATGCTGGGGCAGGGTGAACCGTGCAGCCGTGTGGGGATGTTTTATGTCCAGGTGACGTGGAAGGCAGGAAAATGGCCATGGATAGGGAGACGGTCACCGCGCGCACAGCCAACTTGAATCGCGGGTTCATATGCCAGTCTACCCCGGCGAGTGACACGCGCACGGCACACCTTATCCGTTCCTGCAAAAGGGAAACGGTACAGAAATACATGAATTCGAAGCAGAACGCATCAGACTTAAGCACTTAAGAAATCACAATATTGTATGTTTATCGGTCCACAATATATATGGCTACTTTGAGGCAGTATGCAGTACGCCAAGTAATTATTTTCTAACGCCTGAGTTTTCTAACTCTCGCCGCTGTGCAGAAAGGAGGAAGTTTTTAGAAAGTCTCTCACTTACTTTGCCGGAATTTAGTGTTATGACGAGTGGCGAGCGTTTTAATCGTAAGCCAGATTCGCAATGTTCCTGTCTTGTCCCGGTATGCCTTTATGCACGGTGTATCCCTTAGCAAAAACTAATACGTTTGGAATATACGGTGGGCCATTTAAAATGTATTTTAAACATATTTTGTATTCATGAATGCACTAAAAATATGTCGGAATACGTTTCTGAAATTTCATGCTTGGTATTCGAAATATATTTTTAAAATGTGCCAAAAATACCTCACATAAAGAATACTTCGAGCACTTTTCAAATACGTGAAAAAATATGTATGCAGTTTTAGCATCTTGTCAGTGTATCAAAAGTGTATTTTCGGAAATATGAAATTAATTCATCGAAAGTATACTTCAATTCTAGAAAACGGGCAGCCCTTGTAAACGTATATGTATGCAGTTTTAGCATCTTTTCAGTGTATTAAAAGTGAACGTTCGTAAATATGAAATTAATCCATCCGAAATGTACTTCAATTCTAACAAACGCGCAGCCCTTTTAAACGTCTTTGCACACTTCTAGCTGCCGTTGAATAGTCGAGTGCTCGAAATCGCGTTTCGGGAAATGGCATTCGCGTGTCGTCAATGTATTTGAAGTGTACTTCCATATTGCGTTGTACTTCCATAAATACGCAATTAATTCGTCCAAAGAACACTGAAATTCTAGCAAATTGGCAGTCCGCATTAGCATGTTTGCAGCACACTACAAGCTGTCGTTGAACAATCTAATGCTCAAAATCGAGTTTCGGGACATCGCATTTTGGTACTGGCCATCTATTTAATGTGTACATTCGGAAATATGCAATTAATCCGTCTGAAGTATATTTAAATTCTAACAAATGGGTTGTCCGCGTAAACATATTTGCATTACACTTCAAGCTACCGTGGAACAATCTAGGGCTCGAAATGACGTTTCAGCGAAGAGTGAAATCTTTCCCTTTCGTGTCATCCTTTCGTTTATGGTAACTTCTAGCAGGAAGGAGATCACCACTTATAGCCCTGCTGCACGGGCGCTTCGAATGCCTTCCAGCCGAATGTCATCTAAATATGCTGCACGTGTTCTGTCTAAGGGAGTGCTTGAAGATAATATTACGCCAATGAATATTAACCGCGTCAGCATGAAATTTCCCCGGGAGTGCGCCGATGAGGACGACTGCACTCATACTGTTGTTTACATCGCTTGTTTACATAACATAAAACGCAATCTGCGCTTTCGTTCTATTAAACAATCTGTTTTCTTTTTTACTGGTTGTACTCGTGCTTGTTTACGCAGTGCGACAATGTGCGCGAAGCGATGATGCGATCGCACACTTGAGAAAGCCGGGTTGTTGGCATCGCGCAGGGCTGGCGCTTCTCGCTTCTTGTCCCGGCTTTCTCCGACGTGACCAGTACTTTTTTTTAAACTACTTTATCCAGAAGTATGTCTGGGGACTGTTGGCTTTAACTGAAACGGCCTAACTTGTTATCCACAAGCTAGCGACGGCGACGACTGCTGCTGGCCGTAAAGCACGGCTCGGCAGTCTTGGTCACACCGGCGATTCCCGTTCATCGTACGCGTGCCCTGCGATGTGAGCAATAGTTGATTTCAGGTCACTGTTGCCAAAACTACACCTGGTGACCATTTGCATACGCTAAAGCTTGTGATTCGCTCTTGACAACCGCCGAAATCACAGATCCAACCCTGCGAACTCGCTGGGCCTAGCCGTCGCGGAAGGGAACAGAGCCGTCGTCGATTGAAATTGATCTGGCAAGCGCTTATCGCTGGTGAGTGTTCAGGTGTGCACACGTGAAATATAGCCGTTCGTTTCGCTCATTTACAAGCGCGAGCATATACACACCGCCGCCTCATCACCGTGCTCTCGCTCAGCCGCCGACAAGGCTGACCGTCAGCCGACCGGATTCGTCGGTGTCGTTGGCCTGAAAAACGTGTCCCTCTAGAATCATATTATAGTAAACTAGATATTTCACTATAATTACATGCTGTTGTTCAGCGTGGTATATACTGTCGTTGTCGGACTAGTGTGACCGCCGTCGTCGTCGTCGCTGTACACTGAAAACGAGCTGAGGCTTTCGAATGCGTTTCGAAAGTGTCGTGCAGCACCGCGGCAGTCCGTCGAGTCCAAATGTCATTCCTATTCTCGAATGTCATTCCACTCAATGTCATTCGAACATTTCCGTGTGAGAACGTGATAGCATTATACCAGCAAAAGCGCCTTGGGTACTTCTGGGTCCGAATAAGCCAGCGGAAAGGACCCCGTCTGGCAGGGCAGACCGGCTCCCTTACACGCCCATGTATCTGTTGGTTGACAGTTAGACTCCTGACCTGTGCCTGGCGCAAGTTTCAACTAGCAATTCCGTTCTCAATTATCCCCAGATTCGAACGCGACCAGTAGGGTACTTCTGCGATAATTTGGCAGCCCACAGTATTTGCGCAAAAAAAGGCCTCACCGTGCAAAATAGTGCGTCGCTTTCGCTGGGTATATATACGGCAAGCCAAGTATAGCTCTTGTCCTAGGGTTTGTTGTTTGCTGTGTCACTGTCGTCTTGGTATGCTGTGTGTAGGTATCTGCAGTTCCCATTCAATCACGTCACCTTATAATATCAGAGTCCTGTTGAATAAAGTTAAATACCCGTGTACGATTTATTCTGCAGTTGAACAATTAACCCGTGTCATTCCATGGAGGCGCCCAGTAGACTTTTTCAAGCCCGAGTAAACACATTTTTAATGTATTAAATGTATATTTTTAGTATATTTCTAATGTATATTTTTATTATATTTTTAATGCATTATAAATATGCTAAGCGGGCAAAAATGTGCTTTTCACGTATATTTAAGAACGTTTAAAATATTATTCCTAGTGTACTTAGAAAGCATTCGTATTGCAGTTTAAGCATAGGGACAAAAAAATGCGAAATAAATATGAAATTAATACAATACGTTTGAAATGCATTTTTAGCACATCCTCTTTTTCGCTAAGGGATGTGATTAATTATTCATGAACATCTTACTATAAACTGAAGGCACACGTATGATCGTGTCCGCGTTCCAGTGGGCTCTCGGTTATTGTCGCCATCATAGTATGAATAGAAAAAATCGCACCTGTAGGCCCTGTCATTTCCTTGTTGGAGCTCGTACAGAGCACTATGCTCTGGTCATGTCGCATTTACGCCACCTAGCCACCACCTAGTTATCATAACACCACTGACGATAACAATCTATTGTCCTCGTAAGGGCGTATATATTCGTTGTTGACTACAGCTCTCTCTTTTTCATGAAGGTGAAATATATATCAAGTTGGTTCCCTGAATTAAACTTTTGCGTTCTTATTCTTTTCCAGCAGACATAAACAGGCTCACAAACCTGCTAACTACCGTGTGACTAAGCCTTTGCTCGCTTGTGCCACAGCTCACAAGTTTGCATGGAGCAAAACAACCATCAAGGTCTTGTCCCGCTGCTAAATGTCCGCATAAAGAGTCATTCTGACGCCACTTCTCCATCTCCTGTTTCGTCGAAGTATTTCATGAGCAAGAGCGAGTATCAATCGGTTTTCGCCCCAGATGATTATATTAACAGATTCAGCGCCGCGTGGTTTTCTGCACTAGTGCTTGGTGGCCTGTCCCTGCATCTGAAAAGAGATCCACAATTCTTTATGTTACTTTAGCGCTGGCGATGGAGGTGTTGTAGCGGCGGGTGCCGCCCAAGTACACGAACTGCTAGCAACCAAAAAATCCCGCTTTATTGCCACAAACAGTCATATATATATACACATAGCGACACTGGTGCCTCTGGCGGCAGGTGATCCCCAAACCGGAACCGAAACCACATATACAACAGGAGGTACAATTACTGACATCATGCTTCATAGCGCGAAGAGTTACTGAGGACACTGCAGCCAACTGTGGAAATGAACGTTAAGAGACAGGTGGGGAAGACAGCGTGTGTGTGAAATACCCGAATTAACGATATTCTAGCTGAAATCAATATTACAACATTGGCAGGCCTTTCAGCGCGAACGCAAGATAACCGAATACTTCCTCAGTGCAATGGAGGGGATTTCGAGAGCAAGCAGATGTATAACGGGGGCGGGAGAGAGTCAGTTGGGCGAATGTGATAAAGAAGTTTAAAGGAAGAAAGCTATGCAGCTGGCACAGAACCCGTTTAATTGCAGATTCATGCAAGGGACCTTTTTAGCGCAGTCGAAGTATTGAGGCCGATGATGATAGTGATGACTTTTCATCAGCAGTTATACTAGCAACGTTTGCCGCGTTCGAGCCGTCGTTATAGTAATGCGCATAGGGCATGAAAATGAAAGGTTATTTGACATCACTCCACAAACACGGGTGGTGATGATGATGATGAATTTTTATGGCGCAAGAGCATCTGTGGCCCTAGAGCGCCATGTCAAAAGGTATTTTCTTGTATTCAAGGTGGCCCAAAGACCCATTTTCCAAGCATTCACCCTAAATAAGAGAGCACAAGGTAGGGGAAACTTGCACTCATTGTATCACCGTTGAGTACCCGTCTACAATGGGGATCGAACCCTGCACCTCCCGCATGCGAGGCGGACACTGAAACCAATGAGCCACCGCTGCTGCGCTTCTACAAACACGGGTCTACAAATCTGACTGCTGCAAACTGACTGGGTAATTGCTATTCGGCAAATGAATATTTGCTATATATATTATCTGTAGGGTTATTCGTTTTCGGGTTTTATATTTTTTTTCAAATTCGGGGGGTAAAAATCGGGCGTTATTTTTTGTCTTGATAATAGGGGAGAAATCGTTTTTTTTTGTTGAAAATCTCCCAAATTCGGGTTTTATCGGGTTAAATTTGCAAACTAATAATTTATTCCATTTGCTCTAACCGGTGGATAACAATTAGGGCTATATTTTGGGCTGCTTTCAAGAAAGTATTGCAAAATTTGGCGTTACTTTGGTAATTATTACTCGCAGTGAGAGACAACAGTCAGTTTTGAGCAAAGAAACATTTTATTCACGAGGGCTGGTCATCGACGTTCTACACGTCCTTATTACATACATTATCATCTGCATGCGCAACATTTCGGTTTCCATCCGAGACCTGTCTGGTCTCTGCAGGTACCTTAGCTGAGAGAACGTTCGCTCAACGTCACAGCTGCCATTAGCTAGGCACAACAATGACAACGCTGCATTTGCTAGCCTTGGGTAACGCACAGTTGCGTCGTTCCAGTAGTCCATCACTTCAACACCTTCATTTGTGGGGCTTGCTTCCAGCAAGTAGTGGTTAAACTCCTCGCGAAGCGAGCCTACATCGTCCATCACGTAAATAAAGAGAGGTCGGTAGTCATCAAACGACTGACTCAGTAGCCGCTTCTGGAACAGATCGAGTACGGCTCCCAGTTTCCACAATGTCAACTGGTTTTCTTACTTGTCTGAGACTGAAGGCACAACAATTCCGTAGGCACAATTGTTTCAGAAATCGGGAAAACCGGGTTTTACCCGATATTTTAGGAACACGTTCGGGGTGCAAAAATCGGGTAAAATCGGGTTTTACCCGAAAACGAACAACCCTAATTATCTGTTACGTTTCTGTGGTATTTGGACTTGGCAGTAGGCATTTATAAAAGAAAGCCACAAAGCTACCTGTCAGAGTATCAGAACGAAACGAGAGAAAACGTGTCTTCGTCAGACTGCTTCATCGTTATTGGTTGTTCATCTCGTTAATTAAGGCAGTATTACTTTCTGCGGTGTACCCAGAACGCAAACTACTTCATTACATCTCTATGGCATTAATGACAGATCATAGTGTCATAATTCTAAGAGCTGAATCGAACAACACTTCCAAGGTCGTTGCGTAGGAAGTATTCCCAGCAATCTAGCAGCAAAAATTACGCGAGTACAGCGTTAAGCAGGTCATGGTACAGGTAGACCTCACGTCACGCAAGCCTTGAAAGAAAATTCCAAGTGATAACCAGCCACTGAGGGAAATTTATGACAACATCTTAGCCTGCAGTTCCTGGAAGTTACAGAGAGCCTTCTCCGGCAGCAACAGAAACCCTCACCTCCAAAAGTTTGCTTCCTCTGGGAGTCTATTATTACAATATTTAAAAGCACAGCGAGTTCCTGACGACCACGTAGCAGCCCCCCTCAAATACTTATGAAAAAGTTCATATCCGTACGGTCCATCAAAAGGACCAATTATATTGATACGTGGCGGCTAGCAGCAGCAGTAGAAACAGCAGAGGTAATCTGCTACGCAAGGAACCGACGACTTGGAGTAGTCTCTCAGCACACAAGCGCGCACCTCAGCATCGTCTTCTTTTCAAAACCACTTCGTCGTCCTCTCAGCGTCCGTAGCATGACCCCCCTCGCGGCAAAAGCACCGTCCCGGTGCGCACTACACAGGCCAGCTAGACGGCGAGTTGTAAGGTTTGAGGCGGGACACATGGACGATGTCGGTGCGGGGTGCAGCGGCCGGGGATGGCGGATGTAGCGGGGTGATCTCGTAAGTCACCGCGGTCACCGGACGTACGACCCGATAAGGGCCTGTATATCGGAGGAGCAGTTTTACACAAAGGCCCACACGGCGGGAAGGGACCCAGAGTAACACAAGGGAGCCAGGAGAGTAGGTGACTTCACGACGGCGACAGTCATGACGTCGTTTCTGATTGACTTGGGAGGCCGACAACCGCTGGCGGGCGACAAGACGAGCAGCGTCGGCGCGAGCGATGGCGTCCCGAGCGTAAGGACTCGTGGAGGCGGTGGCGGGCAGTACACTGTCGAAGGGCAGCAAAGGATCGCGGCCAAAGAGAAGGTAAAAAGGGGAGAAACCGGCTGTATCGTGACGAGTAGAATTGTAGGCGAATGTAACAAATGGGAGGCTAATATCCCAGTCGCGGTGATGGTCGGAGACGTACATGGAAATCATGTTGGTGAGGGTACGGTTCAGACGTTCAGTGAGGCCGTTCGTCTGCGGATGGTAGGCCGTGGCGAATTGATGACGGACGGAGCAGATGCGCAGCAGTTCGGCGACCAGTTTGGAAAGAAAGCAGCGGCCGCGAACGGTGAGCAGGTGACGGGGAGCACCGTGGTGGAGTATGACGTCGTGCAGGAGAAGGTCAGCGACATCAGTTGCGCAGCTGGTTGGGATCGCTCGCGTAATAGCGTAGCGCGTGGAGTAGTCCGTCGCGACCGCGATCCATTTGTTTCCCATAGCAGACACCGGAAAAGGGCCGAGCAGGTCGAGGCCGACACGGGGAAACGGGTCTACGGGGATGGGAATCGGCTGAAGGTGTCCGGGAGGGAGAACCGAGGGCGTCTTCCGTCGTTGGCACAGCTCGCAAGCGGCCACATAACGGCGGACAGAACGGTATAGACCGGGCCAAAGAAGCGGCGGCGCACGCTGTCGTAGGTGCGGGAGACTCCAAGATGACCGGCCGTGGGAACGTCATGAAGCTGCTCAAGGACGCTGCTGCGCAGGTGTTGCGGGACCACGAGCAAGAGGTCAGCGCCGTCAGGGCGCATATTGCGCCGGTAGACGACGTTCTCATGGAGCACAAACGGGGCGAGGGACGCATCACAGCGGTTGGCAGTGAGGCGGTCGATGAGGGAACGTAGCGAAGAATCCAAGCGCTGTTCTTTCGCAATGTTGCGGAAGGCCGAGATGGATAAGACGCAGGCGTCAGCCTCGCAATCGTTGGAGGAAGGCGCATCGACAGGGTAACAGGACAAGCAATCCGCGTCCTGGTGCAAGCGGCCGGACTTGTGGACGACACAAAATGTGTACTCTTGAAGGCGAAGAGCCCAGCGCCCCAGCCGGCCTGTAGGGTCTTTGAGCGAAGAAAGCCAGCATAAAGCGTGGTGATCCGTGATAACAGAGAAAGGGTGCCCAAATAAGTAAGGGCGGAATTTTGCAATAGCCCAAACCAGGGCGAGGCATTCCCGCTCGGTGATAGAGTAGTTGCGCTCTCACACAGAAAGGAGACGGCTGGCGTACGCAATAACGCGAAGTTTGTTGCGTTGCCGCTGAGCAAGTAGGGCACCAATGCCATGGCCGCTCGCATCGGTCCGAAGTTCCGTAGGGGCTGAAGGATCGAAGTGCGCCAATACAGGTGGAGCAGTGAGGGCACTGATAAGGGCTTTGAAGGCGTCAGCTTGGGCGGGTCCCCAAGAGAACGGGATGTCCTTCTTGAGGAGCGTGGTAAGAGGTCGGGCTATTTCCGCAAAGTTCTGGATGAACCGGCGGAAATAGGAACATAGGCCGAGAAAGCTGCGCACATCACCGGAGGAGCGCGGAGTGGGAAATGAACGCACGGCGCGGACTTTGTCGGGGTCGGGTTGGATCCCAGCAGAATCGACCAAGTGGCCAAGCACCTTGAGCTGTCGGCGGCCGAAGGTACATTTCTTCGAGTTCAGCTGAAGACCAGCGCGGCGGAAGACGGCAAGGATGGCTGAAAGGCAATGAAGGTGGCTTTGGAATGTGGACGAAAAAACAATCACGTCATCTAAGTAGCAGAGGCATGTCGTCCACTTAAAACCGCGCAGGAGGGAGTCCATCATGCGCTCGAAGGTCGCAGGGGCATTGCACAGGCCGAAAGGCATGACTTTAAATTGGTACAGGCCGTCCGGGGTGACAAAGTCGGTTTTCTCCCGATCCCGTTCATCGATAGCGATCTGCCAGTACCCTGAGCGAAGATCGATGGAGGAAAAGTAACTGGCGCCGTGCAAGCAGTCGAGAGCGTCGTCAATTCGGGGCAAAGGGTACACGTCTTTCTTTGTGACGGCGTTCAGATGGCGGTAATCGACGCAGAATCCTCAAGTTTGATCTTTCTTTTTAACAAGCACGACAGGGGACGCCCAAGGACTACTCGAAGGCTCGATGATGTTGCGGGCCAGCATCTTGTCCACCTCTGCCTGAATAACACGGCGCTCTGAGAGGGAGACCCTATAGGGCCGTCTGTGAAAAGGGCGGGCCTCGCCGGTGTCAATGTGGTGGGCGACAACAGAGGTTTGACCCAAGGGACGGTCCCCAAAGTAAAAAATATCACTGTAGGAGGACAAGAGGCTGTGAAGAGCTGTAGAATCAGCAGAGGGTAGATCGGCCGCGATCATCCGGGAAATAGAATCCTCACGGGAGGGCTGCGATGTAGGGACATTGGAGACGTCAGGCGTTGGGTCAGGAGCCAGGACAGAAACTGTGCAATCGCGTTTCGATGGAGGCTAAACGCAAGAGGCACCCGTGTGCTGTGCGATGTCAGTGCACGTTAAAGATCCCCAGGTGGTCGAAATTATTCCGGAGATCTCCACTACGGCACCTCTTTCTCTCTTTCTTCTTTCACTCCTACCTTCCTCCCTTATCTTACGGCGCGGTTCAGGTGTCCGCCGATATATGTGAGACAGATACTGCGCCATTTCCTTTCCTCAAAAAAACCAATTTACCAATTTACGGTCAATGGGGACAGATCAGCAAGTGAAATGCCGGTCGGAAGTTCTTGAGGGGACAGGCTGAAGTTGAAGACAGGGAGGCAGGTGCAGTTGTTGGTGATGTGGACAATGGTGTGGGGAAAGAGGACGTTACGATTCAGAATCACAGCGGTGAGAGGGCAGGCGACGTAGTCTCCATCAGGGACGGGAGGAGAAGGCGACATAGGGATGTAGACAGCAGCTTGTGGCGGGAGACGAGCAAACTCGGTGGAATGAAGGCGAGGTGAGCTGGTGGAGTCGTCATTGCACAGGGGCAGATCCAATCGGAGAAGGCCTGAGTAACAGTCAATAAGAGCTGAATGCGCGGTTAAAAAGTCAAGGCCAAGGATTATGTCCTGAGGGCACCTGGTCAGGACGGTGAACAGAACGGGTATATGACGTCCGGCAATGCTGACTCGCAGTGCACATTCCAATCACGGCAGCGGGGCTGCCATCGGCGACGCTAACCGTGGACATGGCGGCAGGCGTTAAAACTTTCTTCAGACGGCGGCGCAAAGAAGAGCTCCGGACAGACACTTGGGCGCCAGTATCAATGAGGGCAAGGACCGGGACACCATCCACGAGAACATTCAAGAGATTACGTTGGGCAGCGGGGGTCAAGAGAGGATTTTCAGGCCGGGTCAATGATGCAGCGTCACCTCCGGGGGCTGCATCGGCTAGTTTTCCGAGAAGTGGCGGGAAGTCGAAGGAGAAGGGCTGCGGCGTGTGGTAGGAGAACGGGAGCGGCGGCCTAATGGGGAAGGTGAGCGGCTGGACCCACGAGCGTGCGGAGCGGGCTCGTCACGGAGCGGATCGGGACGTGGAGTGAAGCGGCGCGGGCCGTAGTCGTTGCGGCGGTCGACGAAGGAGTAGGGGCGAGGTGGCGGGGACCAACGGCTGCGGCAGTGACGGGAGATGTGTCCGACGCGAGAGCAGGTAAAGCAGATCGGCCTGTCATCAGAGGTACGCCATTCGGCAGGATTGCGATATCGGTACCGAGGCGAGAAGCTGCGACTGTAAGTGGCAGCTGCGATCACTGGAGGGTCCGGGCTGGCATGAGCGTTGTCCACGACGCGAGAAGGGACAGCCATGTTCGCAACCTCCTGGCGAACGACGGCTTGGATGAGGGCCAAGGTGTTGTCCTGCAGTGGCATGGAAGAAACAGCGGGCGTCATAGCCTCCAGTTCGCGGCGCACGTTACGGGTTAATTTAGCCGGGTCGGAAGGCTGCCGCAATGTTGGCAGATCTTCACAGGAGGAGCTCGAAGCAGTGTTCGGCAGCCGGTCAAAACGGTGAGAAATGCGCCGGTGTTTGGCTTGCTCGAAACGCCGGCACATCTCAAGAACAGAGGCGACCGTGGAACAGTCTTTGCATAGAAGCAGATTAAAGGCATCGTCGGCAATGCCTTTCAGTATGTGGCCAACTCGATCTGCCTGGGACATGTCTTTATCAACTTTACGGCACAAGGCGAGGACGTCTTGTATGTAGGCTATGTATGGCTCGGAGGAAGTCTGGGCGCGTGACGCGAGTGCCTTCTTGGCGGCGAGTTGGCGGCCGATGGGTTTTCCGAAGAGGTCGCGGAGCTTCTGTTTACAGATGTCCCATGAGGTCAAGTCATCTTCGTGGGTTTCGAACCACACTTTCGCGGTGCCGGTCAGATAAAATATCACATTAGCGAGTATCAGCGTTGGATCCCACCTGTTGTGCGTGCTGACGCGTTCGTAAAGGGCCAACCAGTCGTCCACATCAACGTCGTCTGTACCGCAGAACGTGCCCGGTTCGCGGTGGTGGGCGACGACGACCGCTGGCGGTGTTGACGGAGATGGAGATGGCTCGGACTCGTGAGACATGGTGGCGAGACGACGGACATGGCGGAGAGCCAGCTCGAGGTCGGGGATCGAATTTAGCAACCTCCACCAAATGATACGTGGCGGCTAGCAGCAGCAGTAGAAACAGCAGAGGTAATCTGCTACGCAAGGAACCGACTGCTTGGAGTAGTCTCTCAGCACACAAGCGCGCACCACAGCCTCGTCTTCTTTTCAAAACCACTTCGTCGTCCTCTCAGCGTCCGTAGCAATATACTTGCCCGCCAGGGCCGACTTGAGAAACCAAAAGCGCTTGAACTCAAGCGCCCTCGACGCAGTCTTGGAACATGGGCTGCGGAGCTCTCGTCGTCACGCTGAACACGCGCTGGAGGTGCCGGATTTGTGCAGGGTGTACGAACATTCTGCCGCCGTCAAAGGCTTCAATGTCCGTGCGAGCTGACCTCGTCCAGGGGCTGCTGCAGGACGGGGTGGCTTCGTCATCGTTGCGTTGGCGCTGCTAGAACGGGGAAGTAAAAGAAATAGTTAGCTTTGACAGAACGGTGAAACATTCTCGGTCAGGGCAGTGACTTAGTGCATGTATTAAAACTTCGAACATGCTGCAGTATTGCTCTTACTGGTGAAGCATTTCTCGTAATTTAAAATGTAATGCACTGGATTTATGCACACTTGCACACTTGCTCAGCGGCGGTGGCGGAAGCAACAGCGGCACAGAGTAACTGCAAATCCTTCACTTTGCAGTTCTTGGCCAGGCTTGCAGCGATACACGTGGTGAACTAAAGTGGCAAGAGCGACGACGATCGGCCCCGCAAGATAACGACACAAGCAGCACCAGCCAGGAGCATATAAAAGGACAAGGCTCACCTGTGCCCCCCACACTTGCTCAGCGGCGGTGGCGGAAGCAACAGCGGCACAGAGTAACTGCAAATCCTTCACTTTGCAGTTCTTGGCCAGGCTTGCAGCGATACACGTGGTGAACTAAAGTGGCAAGAGCGACGACGATCGGCCCCGCAAGATAACGACACAAGCAGCACCAGCCAGGAGCATATAAAAGGACAAGGCTCACCTGTGCCCCCCCACACTTGCTCAGCGGCGGTGGCGGAAGCAACAGCGGCACAGAGTAACTGCAAATCCTTCACTTTGCAGGTTGGTGTGCTTTCACTTATTGAAGTCATAAGAAACCTTCTGCCAAACGCCGCCGCCGCTTGAGTCTGTGCTGTTGCTGTAGTTGTTTTCTACTGTGCCGCATGCTTTTCCATCGCGAGTGCTATGGGTGATCCTGTTTGTGATATATGCCTGGTTTGTAATCAGCCACTTCCAGCAGAGGGCTCGTCCCTTACCTACTCAGAATGCCGATACGGTTACCACTTAGGCGCTTGTTCTAATACGACGAAAGCTGCCTACAAAGCAATGACAGATATCGATAAAAAAAGTTGGAAGTGTCAAACATGTGTAGTTTCAGCTGCTCGAGGCTCAAACATTGTAACAAAGGTACAGAAGGAGCAGTCTCTGACAGAAAGGATGCTAATGGAAATCAACAAAAAGCTCTGTGAACTACCGGAAATCAAACAGAAGTTAGATATCCTTTTCCAGGTAAAAGAGACAGTGGAAAGTATGGAAAAGTCTGTTCAGCATCTTTCAGATCAGTATGATGAAGTGCTGGCCAAAATGCAGCTTCAGTCCACTGAGATTGTCACTTTATCGAAAAGGGTTGAAAAGATTGAGGCACAGATTCAGTCAGAGAACACTAACACCGAAGTCTGCGAACTACGACAGCAAATAAACAGTCTGGAACAGTACAGCAGGCGCAATAACTTGGAAGTACATGGACTTGCGCAAACCAAAAATGAAAACTTGTTTCAAAAAATCAATGCTATAGCCCAGGACCTAGAGCTTCCTCAGTTGACTGAGCACGACGTTGAAGGCCTTCATAGACTGCCCGCTAAACGTGGCAAAACCCCGGCAGTTCTGGTTCGCTTTTCCTCACGTGTAATGAAGGACCAATGGATGGCAAAGAAGCAAAGTATGCGGGAAGCTGAATCCACAGTGTACTTTCTTGACAATTTAACAGCGCAGAACAAAAAGCTCATGTGGATGATGAGGACAAGGGCCACAGAAAAGCAGTACGAATATGCTTGGCACAGTAATGGAAAGCTTTTTGTACGCAAGTGCCAGGGTGAAACGGCAATACGGATCGCGTGTGTTGCTGACCTGGAAAATATCATCTGAGCAGGAACCGCCTCTACTTCGCCTTACTGATCAGTTTTTTTCATTATTTTTCTTTGATGGCATCACAAACACAGCCTCTTTACTACAATGCTTTATCTTTTAACTCTGCGGTGCGCAGTTGTCTTGTTCACGATAATGACAGGATGTCAGTCTTTCATGTGAATATTAGAAGTCTAAAAAATAAGCACTTTGAAATGCAATCAGCTTTGGATTCCCTGAATCACAGATTTGATATACTAGCGTACACCGAAACATGGTTCACAAATCAAAATGATGTTATCTTCTTTCGTGGCTACAAGTTTGAAGGCGTATTCAGAGAAAACCGTAGAGGAGGTGGCGTCGCATTGTATGTTAAAGAAAACCTTGACTATGAAGTTTTATCAGATTTTTCTCTTGTCGATACCCACTACGAATCGGTTGCTATAAAATGTCATGGAACACTGATCGCTTGCATTTATCGGCCCCCATCTAGTGAAAGTACCGAATTTATCAAGTTTGTGCGTGATCTTCTTGAATATGCTTGTATCGTAAATATCCCTGTTGTTTTGGTTGGAGACTTTAACATTGATCTTTTGACAAACAGCTCCCCGCGACGTCTTTTTTGTGAAACCATTGATGCATTTCTCTGCACCAATGTTATTCAGTCACCAACAAGAATAACCTTAGAGAGGGACTCATTATTAGATTTATGTGTTACAAATCATGAGTTATCAAGAGTGCTATCAGGTGTGCTTACATTTGATTTGAGCGACCATCTGCCTATATTCTGTTTTTTTCCTCGGGCGATAAAAAAAAGGAAGCAAGTACCAACTCCCCAGATAGTATATCGCAGTTTCAATCAAGAAAACTTAGCTAGGTTTAGATCCATGATGGAAAGCACTGCCTGGAGCGAAGTTTACAATGAGTTAAATCCTAGTATAGCGTACAATATCTTTCTTCAGTTAGTAAAAAGCAAATATGATACCGCATTTCCTTTGACAGTGGGAAAAACTCACAAAAAGTCTCGAAAGCCGTGGGTTACGAGAGAGTTATATCGACGAATTCAAACCCGTGACAGGCTTTTTGACAAATTCATCCAATCAAAAGATCCAGTCATACTTAAGGAATACAAAAAACTTAGAAATAAGTTAGGCTCTGATATTAAAAAAGCTAAGAAACAGTATTATCAGAATAAATTTTCAGCAGTCTCCAATTGCCCTAAGAAAATATGGGATTGTTTGAGCGACCTCATGGGAAGGGCGACAACCCATATTCCCAGCACATTAACATTCAATGGTGTTGAATACAGTGGCGCTGCTTTGGCAGACAAGTTTAATGCTCATTTCCTATCCTCTGGCGAATCATCTGAGAAAGAGGATAGAAATCATGAAATTGCTCAGTATATTGCCTCTCCAATTGGTAGTTCCATATTCTTGAATCCTTGCAGCGAACATGAAGTATTCACATTTCTTAGAAGCCTAGACAAATCCACTGCGGCAGGCACAGATGAAATTAAGGCCGAGCCTATTATTGCTGTTGCCGATCTAATTAGCTTGCCCTTGCAGCATATATGTAACAACGCGTTAGTTCAAGGTATTTTTCCAGATGGTATGAAAATTGCCAGAGTGGTTGTTTTACACAAAGGTGGCCCTTATGACAATATAAACAACTACAGACCTATATCTGTACTCCCTTTGTTTTCTAAACTGCTGGAATATTTGATCAAAATCAGACTGTGTAAGTTCTTTGACGACAGACAAATTTTGTTAACGAACAGTTCGGATTTCGTGAGAAGAAGTCAACAGAAATGGCATTGCTTAGTATAAAGGAAAAAATATTTTCTAATGTGGATGACAAACAATTTACAGTTGGACTTTTTTT
Organism: Amblyomma mixtum; assembly: GCF_055824585.1. Lineage (NCBI taxonomy): Eukaryota > Metazoa > Arthropoda > Arachnida > Ixodida > Ixodidae > Amblyomma > Amblyomma mixtum. The sequence continues at coordinate 119,895,276 of NC_143019.1, read as the reverse complement.
AGATTTCAGGAAGGCATTTGATTCAGTTAAACATGATATTTTATTTTATAAGCTACCTTTTTACGGCATTCGAGGAGTTGCCTTAAATCTGATCCGTACTTATCTTTCCGGTCGCGTTCAGTATACATGTTTGAATGGTCATCAATCCCAACCTGGTCAATTAATATACGGTGTCCCACAAGGGTCTATTTTGGGTCCAGTATTTTTCATTCTTTATATCAACGATATAATAGCCATCCCTCGAACTCCCACAATAATTTTATATGCAGATGATACCAGTGTATTTTTTTCTGGCATGCATCTTAGTAATATTCAGGCTGAGGCAAATTCATGGTTACAAGAATTGTCTTTATGGTTGAATATAAATAAACTAGAGTTAAATGTTAATAAAACAAAGCTTATTGCATTTAAGGCACGTAACAAGCCTGATAACAGTGAAATTAATCTTACATTCAAAAATAGCGTAATTGAGCGTGTTTCTTCCTACAAATTTTTAGGCATAATCTTTGAAGAACACTTGAGTTGGACCCTGCATATTAATAAGATTCATGCCAGCATATCAAGGTCATTATGTGTATTATATAAACTTCGAGACCTTGTTCCGAAATGGCTGAAGTGGCAGTTATATTATACCCTAATTCAATCACATCTTCATTATTGTTTACTTGTTTGGGGATCTACAACGAAAACTAACCTCACGAGGCTGATAACATTACAGAAAAAAGCAATACGATATGTCGAAAACCTTGCATACAATGATCATACAGGTTTGTACTTCACTAAGCATTCTATTCTAAAAGTCAATGAATTATTCGAGTTGAAACTGCTTTCTTATGTGTTTAACGATTTCAAACATCATCCCACTAAATATGTTCAATTAAACTCTAGTAGTGACGCGCCTTATAAATTAAGGCACGTCAGTTACAGAGTACCATTTGTAAGGACTAACTATGGAACCGAAATGCTTTCATATTTAATTCCCAGTCTTCTAAATAAACATACACAGGCCATAGAAATTATTCAGAAATCTGTTTCCCAAAAGTCATTCAATAGAAATGCTAAAGCTTACCTCCTTTCTTGCCCGAATGATTAAAATTCTTGATGTCCCTGTTTTTCCGTCAACTCTGAATTCTCGTGTTTTTCTTGTTGTGATGTGTCTTGTAAATATTTACTTTAATTATGTCATTGCAAAAGTATGCACCTTCCTCCTACTTTTACCTTGTATAATGTGTTGTTTTTTCTAATGAGAGTGTATGAAGCTCTTGCTTCTTTTGCCGCTTGTCGTGAGCATTGTGTCGGGTGCTTGGGCCCCGTCAGGCAGAGTGCATCTGCCTTTTGCCCCTGCATCCGAGACCTTGTTGTCTAAAAATAAAGATCTACATAATCTACATATGTGCAACTCAAGATCCTCTCAATAACCGAGCTTATGCTCATCACCACCATCATCAGTATAACTACGTCCACTGCACGACAAGTGATTCTCCACGTGAAAACTATCTATAGCAGCTTCGACACACTGTATTTCTTTTTCTGCGGTCTTGAAATTGAAAGGTGCTGCAAGATTGGAGTTATCGTTACGATGATATAGAGGAACTTTAAGTAGCGCGATGCATGCAAGAATACAGAACAGTCTGCTTTTAGGACGTTGCTGAACTTGCCGTTTCCTTGAATTCTGGAATGCAACAGACATTATGCACTACTGCACGTACGTGTTCTCGTGAAACAGAGGCTCATGCTCTGCTGCACACAAGAAACATTTAATGGAAAGAGAATTTCCTTTTAAATTCGTAGTTACGTAATGACTGGACCAGAAAACCTGATATTCACAGGAATTATTTAAGGTTCATGGGGGTTTACCGTCCCAAAGCGACTCAGGATACGGGGGACGCCGTAGTGAAGGGCTCCGGAAAGTTCGACCACCTGGGGTTCTTTAACGTGCACTGACATAGCGCAGTACACGGGCCTCTAGCTCCACGGCTGGGATCGAATCCGCGTCTTCCGGGTCAGCAGCCGAATGCCATAACCACTGAGCCACCGGTATCAGGTATATAAATATTGGCTTTGTGGCACAGTCATTACACTTGTAGTGCAAATTAGAAAAGAAGTAAATGGTGGCTACTACTGTGTTCAATAGCTAAATTACAGTAGCGAATTTTCTGACCGTTAGTTAGGAGCCTTGTCGCCGCTCTATTTCTGCACATGGCTTCAGGAAACAGCAGTGTAGTTTGCTACTATTTAGAAAAAGTGTCACTTTGAGGAGCACTGGACATAGAATCCTTTCCCTCAAACGCGCTAAAGCGAAGCCGTGGGACTTAGGACCACAGCCGCCGCGATGGCTCAGTGGGTAGTGCTTGACTACTGAGCCAGAGTGCCAGGGTTTGAACCCGAATGGGGTGGCCCCGTTTCGAAGGAGGTTAAAAGCAAAAGTCTCCCGTGTGCTGTACGATGTCGGTGCAGGTTAAAGATCCCCATTCGGTCGAATTTATTTCGACAGCTCTCCACATTGGAATCTCCTTTTCGGTTCCTTCTTTCACTTCCAGCACAGTTGAGGTATCTAGCGAGATGTGAGAGAGTTACTCTGCCATTTGGTTTGGTTTGCTTCATGAGTTTTTATCGTCCCAAAGCAACCCAGGCTATGAGGGACGCTGTAATGGAGGGATCCGGATAATTTGGACTGCCCAGGTTTCTTTGACGTGTACTGACATCCCACAGTACACGGGTCTCTAGAATTTCGCCTCCATCGAAATGCGAACGGAGCGGCCGATATCGCACCGGCATCCTTCGGGACAGCTGTCCAGCACCATAACCACTCAGCCACCGCGGCTTTTTTTTCGACAAAAAAGAATATGCAGTTTTTGCAGCGAAAGTTTCACTACGGAACCTGGGGGCTTCAATCGCGAACCATTAAAATTTGAACTAAATGACCATGACGTTGGAAAGCAAAGATGCATAACTGCCCTCTTGGAACAGAGGACACCTCAGTTGTAGGTGCCTTGAGCTACGTTGCGATAGTGGCAGTTGTGCAACCTACAGGTCATCAGCCTTCATTGTGTTCATTGGCGTTGGCGTTGAAAACTTTTACACTACGATAGTTTTAAGGAAAGGAAGTGCACATCGCTGGCCACCTGGGTCAGTGGACGCCTGAATCACGCTAATAGGTACGAGGGATGATGAGAGAGATGTGGGCTGCATGCGTTAGCGCTGACAATGTCGCGGCAGACACGATGCACTGCTGTGTAGGCCGCAGCGTTCATTGGGTGAGCAAAGTCTCGCGATCAACCATCAACTGCCACCTGCCAGATTGGCAGGGTGAGTGCGCTGCATATCCAGTGCCGGAACGCACTCAACGTTAGAGACGCCAGGCCGCTTATAGTTGCCCGATACGCCATAGCTATCGCTCTATAACCAGGTTCAGCGTTAGTTGAACAGCACCATTTTTTTTTCGGTAGTCACAGCGAGCACGCGTGAGGCTCATGTGCCACGTGGTTTCTCCGATTTTATCACGGCTTCCACGTCAGCTTTCTACAGATAGCCATCTACCCGCCGGGGTGGCTCAGTAGTTAAGACGCCCGGCTACTCAGCCCGAGCACCCGACTTCGAGCCTACCTCACCTCGACGGCAGGGCTTGGATGAAGGTGAAACGCACAAGGCTCTCGTGTGCTGTACGTACGATGGGAGTTACAGAGGTTCAGGCGCTGCAAATTATTCCGGAGC
>NC_143019.1:116557551-116656551 GCF_055824585.1 Amblyomma mixtum | reverse complement strand
AACCCACTCAGGCTATGAGGGACGCCGTAGTGAAGGGCTAAGGGAATTTCGAGCACCTGGGGATCTTTAACGTTCACTAGCATCGCACAGTACGCGTGCCTCTACAATTTCGCCTCTACAGAAATTCGACCGCCGTGCCCGGGAGCGAATCCGCATCTTTCGGGTCAGCAGCCGAGAACCAAAACTACTGGTCCACCACGGTGGCTCTCTCGTGAAGCGCCAGCGAAGCTTATCCGTCACTGCCGCCCCGGCTTTTCGAAACCTAGCCGCAGAATAGTCGCTTTATCTCTGCAGGTATCTGAGAGGCTTCAGAGATATATCGCCTTTAAGAGGATTGTTAGTGAAACAGTACTTTCAAAGTGAAATGAAGCCAAATACGTACAGAGCGTCCCGCATATAAAAACAAATGCGTTTGTTCAATAAAGGTGAATGGTTTTGTGACGATGAAAGTAAGGCAGTGTTGTTGAAGACTGCGCACTGAGGTAGTGCTAATTTGAGAGTGCAAATACAGCGGCATGCTCTATCTTGAAGTTCTCTATAAGCACTCAAAGCGTGAAAAATAAACAGATCATAGTATTAGTGATAACTTTCGAATAAGTACCATTGTTGACGCAAGGTACTGAAATTCAGCATGCTGCCTCCTCGCTTCCTTTGGTTTCATCCACACCATGATCATGATCACTCGAGTTACATCCACGCTTTGTCTCTTTTATCTGCATTTAGCGCTCCCCTGCCCCGCCTGGCAGTCACCCAATCCGCGCAAACCCGACTGCCCCTGCTGCCTTTGCCATGTCTATGAATCACACCTTTACTCTGAACCAACACCCGTTATCATTTCTCCACGTTGTGTACCTCATCGATTAGTACTCCCCTGGCTGTGGCTCTGCCTAATATGTACACCCTGTAATTTCCTTTAGCGCAGGTCATTTCGTCATCGTCAACTGTAGTTCAAGCCTTTTCTGATTGCCCTCAACGTTCCTGCTGCATAAGTGACTTTTGGCATGATTTAGCTGTATCTTCGTGCGGTTCATTCACTCTAAAAGTTGCCGGCACTGCGCTTTATTATTATCTTGTAACGCGAAATGTGCCCAGACTTCTCTCGAATGATCGCAGCCATGCGCAACTGCTTCCATTTTGTGCAGATTGTTGGAGTTGCTTCGGCGTCTTATCTTGATGGCGCTTTGCGAGCTTTAAGTGTAGCGCGGCAGAGAACGGCAGGCATTCCCTTCGGCGAATGCCGAGCGCGCTAGTCGCTATGCTGCAACCGAGTCATTCAGTTCTTCGTGTGGGCAGGTGAGCCCGAATCAAACATTTTTTCCGAAGCCATTTTCGTGGTGTTACTGACTGCAGTCTCCACTGCTTAATATTTGTTGGAGGTGCTAGGTATTCACCGGACGCTTCCTGCAACAGGCACTGCTGAAGACCGTGCCATGAAAGTAACGGAGACCGCCAATACTACCGACCAGAATCGAAGCAGCCGCTAACTTCACGGGCTGCCGCCTGAGCTTGGAATCCTACAGGAGTGCACTCGAGAGCGGAGATGCATCAACACCAACCATTTTCCCGCAAACAACGTACACCCCAGTCATCCTGCAGCAGCCCCAGGTACCGTCGACCATAGCTCTCGCTGCCGCCGATCCAAAATTGAAAACGGTAATCACAGACTCTCGCCGGGCCTGTGAAAATTATCTTGCAGGCGAAATATCACCTCTTGCCTCGCAAATTCTAAGACGCGCTCTCGCCGATCTAACTCGCACAAAAGTGATCTGGGCTCCTGGCCACCAGGGTCTACGAGGCAATGAGGCCGCTGATGCGGCCGCCCGAGCGCTCACACACCGGGCTCCTCATCCTAGCTCTCATGGCTCAGAAGCTCATAAACCGCTTCTGCGGTTCCGCGAAATCCTAATTTATTATTGCGACAGCCACCGTCTCTACCCGGCACCCGCCAAGGGGCTGAGTAAGGCGGAGGAGCGAACTCTGCGGCGCCTGCAGACAGGAACCCTTCTCTGTCCTGCAATAGCAAAACAATTCGATCCGAACACAGATGGGCGCTGCCCGCACTGTGGAGAGATCTGCGATATCTTTCACATGGTGTGGGCATGTACTCAGAATCCTCACCTTCCCCCCTCCCCCACCCTCACCCGAGAGGCATGGGAGACTGCCCTCCTCAACTGCTCCACACTGGATTCCCAAAGGGCTCTGGTCAAGCGGGCGCGAGACGGGGCCTCGTCATGCGGTGTCCCGGACTAAGGATACCGACCATGCAGCAGGGTTTTTCTTTTTTTTACCCTCAAGCTCTCTTTGATTAAAGTTTTTCACCACCACCACCATCGACCTTGAATGGCTGCTCTGGGGAACATATACATAGCAGTAATTGAATTACCTAAAATAATTGCTTTTTCAGTCATTTGTAATACAATCAGTTACTTCAATAGAACTTCGTGCTGGGCTAGGTGGTGCTTCATTCTTGGAAAACGCAATGTAACGGTGTTTGGAAGACCAGAAAGAGGGATCCTTTTGTGTGCTGCCTGCCTCCTTTGGTGCCTCAGGCCAATTCATGCCCCATAATGAATTTTTTATGGGTCATATCGTGAATTCTAAATGCCCAGCTAGGCGCATAGTTCTTTGCCTAAGGAAAGGTTGAATTGTGACTGCTGATAATGAGCTTTTCAGGGCAGTGAAGCCTTCCTAAGGGCCACGTTTAGAGGGTCTAAAAGTTTTTCAGTGGTGACGTTATGCGTGTAGGCGTTAAGTACTATTTGCGGCTTTTCCAGCAACTGGCTACGCGTGGCATGCTGCAGCTAGCATCCGGAGTGGTTCGCTTCACGGTTGTACCGCACCCTCAAGCCACAGGCTGCTCAATTCACGGAGGTGAAGCGAGCTTTTTACTTAAGAAGCTAGTCATAAATGTCGAAATGAATGGGTGAGAACTAAGAAAGCCAGTGATGGTCGCTTGGTGCACTACCATTCTCAAGAATGTTGGCAAGTTTTGAAGAAAAGGCCAAAATGTGCCCTCGATTCTCATATCCTAGCCGATGACGTGGTAGCCACCGATAGGTTCATTGTCCACATGGTCAAAGGAAAAGAAATCTGAAATGTGCTTTCTGGATGTGTGGACCCAATTATGAAGTGTTCTTCAAGACATGCCAGCCTTCGCTCGATCCTAGATGATATTGCTAAGTTCCGCAAAGAACACAATCCGCTCCTGCTGAAAGCAGGCAAAGACGGAGGATTCGTCATCATGTATTAATGCGCTTATAGGGATAAATTCAAAGAAAAACAGAAAAAAAGCCTTCTTTGTTGTGTCGATTTGTCTTTTTGTTCTTCCAAAATATGCTATAGTCTTTTTAAGAGTAATAAGTTACTTTTCTTGTGCAGTAGTTCTTTAATGTAATGCATTACTTTGGGCCAATCATTCTTCGCCGTTCCGAAGTGTCGGGGCTATATACCCAGTGTGTCGGACTTCTCTGGCAGACTACCGAAGCCAGGTGGTGGTAGGCCAAACTAGTCGGCCTTTTGCAGCTGCCTGCTGATGCCTGGGATGTTAGGCTCACCTAGTCGACATTCTCCGGCATCATGCTGAAGCCTCGGGTTGGTAGGACCAACCAGTCGACCTCATCATAGAGGATTGATGGAAACACTTCAAAAGCAGTTTTTCTACATATCAGACGAATGAAACAATACCTTCACTTTTAATAGTGTCATGCAATTTTCGCATTGAAAAATAAATTTTATCCGAGAATATTGGACATGCTTCCACCGCGATCTACCTCAACCATAATTTATTACGAATGCCTTGTTTTGTCGTGAGGCTGGCTTTGTCAGCCATTAGGTGCAACGTAAACGATGAATGACGCTGCAATAGGGCTTACTGGATAGAGCATTCGGCTCCTGAGCCTGAGGACACGAGTGGAATCATGGCTGTGGTCATCATCATCATCAGCCTGACTACGTCCACTGCAGAGCAAAGGCCTCTCCCATGTCTCTCAAATGTAGAACCCGATTATGTAGCTGTATTCTCAACACTGTACAGTTATAAACGGGAATTCATTATAAATTTTAAGGGCAAGAGTGCAAAAGACGTAGACGAAAGGAACAGGAGCGCAGAAGAAGGAATTATTCATAACTAAAGTTTGTTTCCCGCAAACATGACCAAAATAATGCAAGCGCCACCAAATAAGCAAACAAACTAAACGCACGTGTTACTTCTTGAAGGATTCGGGATTTAGTTCCATGTTGTAACCTGGCAGTGTGCCCTGTGCGGCCTGTTAGCAATGGCCTAGGGACACGTAGAAAAGTGATCTCCCTCTGCTCTCTCCTCTTTCTATCTCTCCCTCAGTGCCCCCTTCCCACGGTTATGGTTGTTTACTGGGCGTCGCCCAGTTAACCTCAATGCCTTTCCGTTCACCCTTCTCTCTTAATTTTATGCGATGTGCAGAGAACGCTACGCGAAGACAACAAGTCTGCTCCGGTATTCAATGTATATCGGTGACCTCATTTGTGCGGAAACTAGTGCCGACACCTCCAAAATGCAGCAATAAACACGAGGAGATTTTTCAGGACCCCCGCATGGCCAGTCGCAAAACCGCTAACAAACAAAGACCCTCTCGGAACCACCGAATTAAAGGAGAGCTATGTCTATTCCTACTGATGTGCTGGATTCTAGGGCTGACTTGGAATGTGCGTACCCACCAATTTTATTTAAGCGCCGAAGTATGATTCACTTCATCGAGCACTATAAAGTCAGGAAGCGCTTCTTACTTCAAATCACTGTGTCTATCATCAACTGAGTTTTCTCGTATCTTTTCTGGTGCGGGCGATATTCCTTTTGAAGACCTGCACAAAGCCATTGTTCGATGGGAAGACAATTGGCGGAAGCATACGGCGGACACATGGTGTCAGTGAGGTGGAGATAATGTATTCAAGGATTTCGGTACTCTGAGATATCTAGGAGATGCAGTAGAAGGCTCTATCCGCTAAGCAGAGCTACACCTTTTCGCGGATGGCAGTCAGAATGTCAGTGGTGCCTGAGCGTACTTATACGTATATGGATGTTGCGGAAGAGCTGACATAGATCTGCTGCGAACGGAAACGAGCGTTGCACCTTTGAAACGGTGTGTCTTGCGTGGCTAGCGTTGATATAAGCTTGGATGGCTGCGCGAATGTACCGCTACGCTTCTCGTAGTTTTAACATTGACATCAGTGGTGTGGCCTTTTGGACAGACTCACATAAAGTTTTCTGCTGGATTCGGGAAGACCCAAGTATATGGAAGACGCTTGTACGCAACAGAGTTCAAGAGAAAAGCACACTCTGAGCGATTCTGTCCCTGCAAAGAGAACCCGCCTGATCTACCTACAAGATCTACCTCCGTGGACCAGCTATTGCATTATAGATTATGGTGGCATGCGCCGCAACGCATATAGGATAGTGTAGGTTGGCCAGGCCAGATTTCGGTAGGCTCAGGACACTGACGTGCTCTGTCAAGAATTCGTTTCTGACGCAGATACCGTCCAGTACATACCTCTAATAAACATCAAGCACTTCCGCTCGTTAACAAGGCTAGTACGATTAAAAGCGGGTGTTTTTAGACACATGCACAACTTAATAAAGTGACCTAGAAGGGTAGGAGAAATTTCGTGTGAAGAAGGATGGATAACTGGGCGAGTTTGTACTGATACATCGTGGGAGGGAACAGCGCGAAACAAAACGACGGACAAAGGAAGAGGACACAAAGACGAGCGCTGACTCGAAACTGAATTTTTTATTGAAAAACGAAAACATATATACATCGCACTCACGTGAACAAACAGAGCAACTACCATTGGTCTAGAGGAATCAAGACAATCAAACGCACAATATGCCACGTGGTGAACTCTGAACAAAAGCACCCCTGAATCCCGAAATGAAGCAAGTCATGAATTATCTAAAAACGATACTTCTTTGTTAAAGTGGAGGATGCTGAGGTGTATTTGATTGGCGTCGAGCAAAAGTGCGAGTATGCAGTGAATGCTAACTGCATGTTGGAACAGTGAGCTTTCCCTCCAGGATACTTGGTACCGTCTCTCAGTTTGGCGGTCGACAAGAAGGGCATGTATCGAGTCCTAGGAGGAGCAACGAGCATAAAAAAATGTATGCAGCCTGTTGTTCTAATTGGCTTTTAAGGGATTCTGTGTGGCGTACTCTGGCTGACTAGCAAGCTCGCGTAAATGTTTTTCATGACGGCGCTGTTGCCTCTCTTGCGCCGGTCCGAGAAAAATGTTGGTTTCCTTGAAGGCGAAGCTGGTTTCCTCGAAGCTGGTGAAGAAAGTGAGACACGTTTGTTTCGTCTGTCGCAAAATATGAGGTACACAATTTGCCCAGAAAACACCACCGTTGCCTGTGAACTGTTATGAGACTGCAACCCCGTTCCTCGTCACTAGCTTCGGCTTTGTAGGGTCTGTTCTCTTCTGCAAAACAAACATGACAAAAATGTACACAATACCTTTTGCCTGCGCTGTGACAAGAACTGCACTATTGAAACTTGTTGACCACATGGCAGCTGTCCGTTTCCTTCACGGCTCTCGCAGATTTGCGTCCAGAAAGAGACTGCGTCAAACAGTCTAGATTGAGAATGGTTGAACTCACCTGATATCTCCAAGGAACTAAGAAAAATGCCGCCATTTAATTTCTAAACTCGAAATATTGTGCGAAAGTAAACGTTTTTGCAGGGGGACACCGTCGCCACGTAAATAGCACGGTTGTGGTGTTCACTGACCCAAGGAGCCAGTTATGCGCGTCTTCAATTTTCTCATCGTGAATTCCAACTTATCCAATCTACGCCGCTGATCAATGCTCTAGTGCCGCGTTACTGCAGAAAAGTTGTCAATGCCAAAGCGTCTTGGTTTAGCGCCGTGTTTCTGCCAATGCGTTGTCCACACCAACACATGCAGCCCACTCCTCTCTGGCCCTACTGCCCCATAGCTTAAAGCGCGAATATTAGTTGGATAGTAGTGTTAGTTAATGGAGAAGACAATATGCAATGCCCAGCGCGAGATTGTGTTGCCATTAAGCCTGAGGACATCATCCTCAGTTTAGCACGGTGCGTGTCCGGCTACGCTGATAGTCTAGTGCACGGTGGAAGTCTGTTTCTTCCACCGTGGTCTAGTGCTCGCGCGCAATGGCCAGCGAAGCTGGTCTGTTCGCGCCAGTATGGTTTCCAATCCCAGTCGCGAATATTTATGCCATTAATTTTTAATTGTTTACTTTTTTATCGCAGCCTCACTAACACCGCAAAGATACAAACATCGCAAGATCTTGCTCAAGGTTTACCCATCATAATAATGCTTTCGCACGAATATGGCTGATGATTAACAACCTCCACATTCTCTCCTTTGCAGTTCCGAGCATACAATGCAAGTTTATTCGCCAAGACGCCCGATGAAGAGGCGGGTTTTATGAAATACCCATTCAGTCTGTAAATGAAGACGTGCTGTCAGCGAGAATGAACTGATTTTCATTGTTCAGAAATGGAGGCCGTGCTGAAGCCTCGTCCTTTAACGAACGTTTTCAACGGTTCGATGGATCCAACCCTCTATCCCTCGAGTGTTTTGCGGTTGGACGACAGCTCACATAATTCTCTCTGTTTGGCGCATTTCACACACCCTGGTCCGTATCAGACCAACTGGGGAAGTTTTGGAGACTCAGAGAGAGGAGCAATAAAAGACATTTTTCCTGATGAGGTATAGAATATATGAGGTGAGAAACTTTTCTTAGAGGGTACATATAAATTAGTCAGTGATCGTAATGTTTAACAATTTATACTGATGAAAGAGATCACTAAGCGAAATGTTAGGCGGTTTTCATGCCAGAATATCTTTTTCCTTCTCAAATTTTGCGCAAACTACGGAATCCAAACACTTTGAATTTTATTGATCAGTCTGAATTAATTACTCTATGTTACTAAAATAGCTTCATCCTCGTCATCAATTAAACAACTTTATATGCTTGTTTCGAACTGCAAATACGTTGCCGCTTAAGTTTTTTTTCTTTACTTGTTCCGTTGTGTTTCCTTTATTATTTCTATCTCTTTTAAGTTTCAGTATAAATTTTTAAACATTTATGTAATAATATTGTCACGTGTTGGGGACTGCAGTCCTGTGAACAGGAAAATAGCGAGAATGGCTTCCAAACGAAACTCTTTATTTGGGATGACTTGCGCCCGGAAAGAACGGAGTCCCTCGGCGGCGGCGTAGCAACAAACGTGCTCGACAGTCGTCAAAGAGAATGCCGGCCGCTCTCGGCCGTGCTTGTTTTAAAGCTGACAGCGAACTTTCGTGATAAAGCTTGGAAAGTTACTAGAACATTCTGGAACAACGCAGAATTGGCTCCCCCTGGATGCGATCAATCGAGATAAGTCTGGGCACGTCTTGCATCACAAAACAAAGCGATGAATCAGCGTGCTGGCAGCTTTGAAGAATGCGCAAACAAACACTACAAACATTCACGTCATTACTCCACTCTCAACGAAGTACCGACCAGATGCTTTAGAACATAATGCCACTACAAGATATTGAAAACGGATTGCGGAAAAAATATACATTGCGTGTAGAAACACAGCGTCCTTTAGCGTGCATAATATGGCTTCCCTATTGAAAATATTGAGCGTGAATTCTGCGTGCCTATCTTTGCGTGTTTATTGCCACGCAAAATGCGACGATTGAACGAGGTCGCAGAACGCGAGACATATTTCACATAATTTGCGCAAGCTGAGCAAGCTCGCAAACGCGAGACATCTCTCACGTAAGTGCGCAAGCCACGTAAGGCTCGTACAGCAGGAGACATCCTCGCGTAATATGCGCAAGCCGGGTGAGGCTTCCAGAATGTCCGAGAGCCAAGGGTGAGTCCCAGAATGTTCAAGAGCCGAGTCTGGCTCACAGAGCACTAGACAGTGTCTAATGGAGTTACCATCATGATGCCGATAATACCTTGCATGGCTGCAAGGCTCCTACATCACTGCTCAACACGGTACGCTAATGTACTGCATTAAGGCCTCCTCATCTGTCTGTCACTGCCTCATTCAGCATGCATGTTGGGAGATAACAAGCTTTGCAGAAACGGTGCTTCGTGGGATGGTTCTCATGTGTGTAGCATGCTTGCAAAAGGACATAGATAAGGTCACCTTAACTGGCTTTATTAATGCCACATCCCTCATGATGGGTGCCACACAGTGGCTATACAATTTCTTCAGTTTCACCAAGTCCAGCAGGTTGGCGTCTTGATACAGGTTCTCACTATGCAGCACCTGCAAAAAGGTAGGAGTATATGCAAAAAAATTCAGTTAATCTGTTTTCTGGAAATTCCAGAAAAGGGCACAAGTACTTCTTCCATTAATGAACTAATGATGATTTCGAAAAGTTTTAGGTTTGAAATACAGACACTGGAGAACCCGACTCAAGCACGCAGACTGCTCAGCATCAAACCTGCACAAAATCTAATAACCGTGTCACACAGGCATTTTGAAGGCTTTCAAATGGCTATTAACTCAGCGGCACTTGAATACAGCTAAATGGGCATTTCCAATAGCCACTGAGTCCCTAGAACAGTGTGAACATCTATTAAGATTTTGAAGGCTTTTCAGTGGTAGAAATTTGCACTCAGACATGGAGCACTCGCAACTATACACGAAGGAATAAAATCAAAGCAATTTAATCGCTCAAAGAATACTCAACATGAAATGTACAACTTATTTCACTAAAAAAAAAAAGAAGGCTAGCCACAAAACACTGCAGCAAGCATATTATCACTGTTGCCAATAGCACAAAAACAATGAATACCACCTTTTCAAAACTGTGTGAGCGCTACAACAGCTTCCCAGCAAAATTATCAACTGTGACAGTGGCGCCACAGCAGCTTGGTGCCAGATGATGAAATATCTCTACGGCGATCAAGTATTCTGTGTAGCAGTGGCATAACTCCCGAGTTGAAGTGCAAATCTTGAAGCTCAATCTCCCACCTCAACTGTTATCTTTAAATACATATTTAAATTCATTGGAGCGTGCTGCAGAAGTAGGTGGTCAGATCATTCGAGAGGATACCTGCAAGCTATCTCAGGAGACGAAAGATCTGATGAAGAAACGCCAAAGCATGAGGACGTCTAACTTCAGAGATAGAATAGAACTAGGAGATCTATCGAAGTTATTTATAAGTGCAAGGTAGCCAACATAAGAAAGTTTAACATGGAGAAAACCTAGCATGCTCTAAAGCATGGAGGTAGCCTAAAATCAGTGAAGAGAAAACTAATCACAGGTAAAAACCAGATGTATGCGCTAAAAGACAAAGAGGGCAATGTCATAAGCAATATGGATAAGATAGTTAAAGTAGCCGAAGAGTTCTGCACAAATCTCTACAGTAGTGAATGTAATCAGAATGTTACGGAGAGAGGCAGTAGAGCATAGCAATGGGACATCCCGCCAGTAACGAGGGAGGAAGTAAAGAAAGCCTCAGGAGCAATGCAAAGGGGCAAAGCAGCTGGTGAGGATCAGGTAACAGCAGATTTGTTGAAGGACGGAGGAGAGATTGTGCTAGAGAAACTAGCCACCCTGTACACGCTTGCCTCGTGACCACGAGCGTATCAGGAGCTTGGAAGAATGCGAACATTATTTTAATTCATAAGAAAGAAGATGTCAAGGACTTGAAGATTTACAGACCGATCAGCTTACTATCGATTGCCTACAAGGTATTTACTAAGGTAATCACTAATAGAGTCAGGACAACCTTCGAATTCAATCAACCAAATGATCAGGCAGGCTTTCGTAAAGGATACTCAACAAGAGACCACATTCATGCAATCAATCAGGTGATAGAGAAATGGGCAGAATATAACCAACCCCAATTATAGCCTTCATTGACTACCAAACAGCAATTGACTCGGTGGAACCACAGCTGCCATGCAGGCATTGTGGAATCAGGGTGTAGAAGAGTGTTATGTGAAAATATTGGAAGATATTTATAACGACTGCACAGCTACCATAGTTCTCCATAAGGTCAGCAATAAAATTCCTCTATATTCCGAGTTTTCTAACACCACCATCATTTTTTGGCACCGTGACCATATCATACAAGAATGTGAGACCTACTGCATACCTAAAGAAAATATGTGTGTAAGCCAAGCATCAGCCGTTGTATGCAATAAGAAGTCTAAGTGAAAAAGATTCGATGTAAATTAGAGAAAGCCTTGCCATATTTGTACTTCTGCTTCTATGACTGCTTGCTGGATTTTTTTCTTTAGTTGGAAGCATTCTTCCATCCCTTATCTCTATACACTATTCCTCTGCCAAATGACTGAGTAACCCAAATAGCAATTCCTAAGTAGGGAGGGGGCCTTCCACAGTGACCACACAGGGGCCTTCAAGTTCTTGCAGCAATCAAAACATCCCTTTGTAACACTGGCCTTGAATGCACCACTATACTTTTGTGGCAGGCCAAATACTTATACAATTTATGTTTTAAAACCACACAGAAATCCACAACTGCCATTATGAAAACAACCTAGGAATGTAACCATAAGCGTACCTGGCCAGCATGATCAGCATGGAAAGGCGCCCAGCTTGTGTGCAGCTCCTAAAATGAAAGCAAATTCACATGATTAATTGCAATTTCCACAGAGACATTCTTGAAAAATCATGTTTTTGCACCACTCAGCCTCAAGCCTGCCTTCTTGCTCCTGCAGCAATGAGGCAAATCTGAGCACAGCTTGGGGTGAGCTGGTGGTATCACATTACGCACCTGACACTACATGCATCAATCCATTTGTATGATTGAATTTCAGAATGGCGAAAAAGACACACACACAGGAAAAAATGGTGGGTGGATGAGATTAAGAAGTTTGTGGGGATACAGTGGCCGCAAGTGGCAAAGGACAGGGTTAATTGGAGAGACATGGGAGAGGCCTTTGCCCTGCAGTGGGTGTAGTCAGGCTGCTGCTGCTGCTTCTGCTGATGATGATGATGATGATCACAGCCTGAGCACACCTACAAAGTAAAACTGTGATCTCGACCCAGCAGCACTTTACTGTGTTGAAAGAGAACAGGTACAATTGAATTACTGCATTACCTTGTTATTATAATTAAAAAGTACAGGGCTCTAAGGACTTCCTAATTTACATCGAAACGAATGGGTTACAGTGAACTTTCACGGATTACACTAACAGGCACTGAAAATCCAACACAGCTGCCCAAGAGAATATAGGCAGCCGCGCTAGCCTTCTTTTGCGCTATGCTACCTGATACCAGATTAAAATTCCAGAGCAATTTACTCATACTCTAGCACTGGGATACGTTATGCCCCAGACTGATGCAGCTGTCTTACTAAAGGCAGAGAAGCTTTCAGTGTGGGTCATGTGTGCTGTGGCGTGAACACATGCACAGCATCGCCTGCTACCATTCAAGTCCTCTGTGTACACAAATGCAGGTGCAATAGAAAACCCACATCACAAATTTGGCTAGTCTGGTCGGCCAAGCATGGGCCAGCTGATAGCACGAAGCAGCAGGTGCGACACATACCATCATCATCAGCCTGACTAGGCCCACTGCAGGGCAAAGGACTCACCCATGTCTCCACATTAACCCTGTCCTTTGCTAGGTGTGGCCACCATATCCCCGCAAACTTCTTAATCTCATCCGCCCATCTAACTTTCTGCCGTCCCCTGCTACGCTTGACTTCTCTTGGAATCCACTCCATTACCCTTAAGGACCAGCGGTTATGTTGTCTTCCCATTACAAGCCCCGCACAGGCCCGTTTCTTCCTCTTAATTTCAAGTAGCATGTTATTAACCCGCGTTTGTTCCCTCACCCACTCCGCCCCCTTTTGGTCTCTTAATGTTAGACTTATCATTTTTCTTTCCATAGCTCACTTTGCTGTCCTTATCGTTTGGCACGTGTTTTTTTCTTTGTAATAAGGCATAAAGTATTATACACGGATTACCACATGGCATCCTCCTATGACCGCTAAATAATTTATAATCAAATTTCTTTCTCCTGCTGTATTTGTTTCGGTTTCAACAGCTGAATGATGGCTGTGACGTCAAAGCGAGGTTATTGGTCACGTGAGGCATGAAAAACTGCAATACAATTGGTACTTCTGGCTCTTAAGGAATGCTGGCGTCAGCGCTGTAGCAAATTAAAATGACGAAGCAGCGATTATAAGTGCAGTTTTCCCACGCCTCACATGACCTATAACCTCTCTTTGATGTCATAGCCATAGTCAAATTGTTCACCGAAACAGGATGGCAGAAAAAGTTGATTATAAATTATTTAGCGGTCTCACGCGAATACCAGATGGTGATTCATGCATAGTAGTGTCTTCCGCACCATTATAGAGAAGAAAACATGCCACCAAGATTAGGTGTCTATACTCTTTTAAGCTGAACTCTCTTCATTAGCCTCCAAGTTTCTGTCCCAAAAGTGAGAAACATGCAGGCTAAAGAAAAGATTTCAGCTTAAGTACCAAAGTGGCTCTAATTACACGATGAAGCGGAAAAACTCTTGACACTTGAACAGAGAACAAATAGGAATTCCAACAAAATTTTAGATTCTTGTAAGGCTATCAAGCATTTCTGAATATTGTAAACTGCACTTTCACACATACAGTACGTATGTATGCCAAGCTCACATTCAGTAGCTCTGTTTACCGGCTGTAATTATCACGGTCTGAGCTCAGTTACAGATTTAAAACCAGCCAAAAGATGCAACACAGGAAAAGAGAAGAAAACAGGTTGGACTATCAATTGAATTTTTTGTGAAGGAAAAGAAGGCTCGCATGAAGATGCGCCACACATGACCCACACCAGCGAAAGGCAGGACAACAAATAACTGTCACTGATATACAAGCACGTCATCTAAAAGAGAAAATTCTTTCCGTTGAAGATTGACTAATGGCTTCGCTACTCATACAACCGTTGCCTTGGAGATATGCATCAAATACCTTACAGATTTGTTTACCACTTCTATACACCACTGAAGTGTCACAGAAATCAGGCGTACACACTGATGGGTCATCTTATGATTTACACTCACGACATTGGCACTGTAGTGCCAGATTAGAAGCTGCCTTCCCCCTAACAAGTTAGTGCTCACTCAGGAACACATTAAAGACACCTGCACATATCCCTGAAGTAGTTTCTTGCACAAGCTAGCGGAATGTGATAAACCACTTCCTGCAAGTCCTGAACCTAGTTTTATGGGATACCATACTGCTATCCCGGTTTTAACAGCAGCGCAAAGGCCATCAACACAATGATTGGCGCAAAAATTACATTTAAAAATTTTCCCGCCACTCGATTTGAACTCATGAAGTCTACACAAAGGACTCCATGATAACCGTTCTGAGGTGAATGGCAGTTCAGCCTAGCCTCTGGAATCTGTGCCAAAAAAAACTGGAGTCAGCGCATCGCAATTTACTTCCGAAATCAGCCGGTGCTGATGAAAATTGTATGTTTTGCTTTCTCTGGCTTATAAAGCTCCACTTTCAGAAAAAGTGTCGTCTTTGTGGTTAGGATGCAGAACTTCATCATCACAGGTCAACTTCAGCTTGCCATCAGCTTGCCATTCTTTAACATGCACTGACATTGCATAACACACGAGCAAATATGCATTTCGCCTTGTCGAAACGAAGCCACCACAATTCAATCCCGCGTCTTTGGGCTCAGTAGCCGAACACCAATGCAGTAGGCCACAGCAGCAGGTGAAAAACAAAAGAGAGCCCTTAATAGGCAACCTAACTTGCGAAAATCAACATAACGAGGGGTCACACAAGTAGCAGTGGACTAGAAAATAAAAGCTACTTGTGTCGGAAGATGTCTTCAGTGCTTACCTCAAAAGCCTGCTTGCTTGCTGGGCATCCTAGCACCAAGTGAAAGGCTGGCACAGCCATACTGGAGAGCTTGGAAGAGGCATTGCTGGTAAAGCTATGTGGAGATTGCTGCAAGGTAAAAAGACACATTTAACAGCAGCACAGTGCAAAAAATGGACTAGAATCAAGCATGTAAGGCAAAGTGCAAGGCACAAAAAGGAGCCGGTCGCAGAATGGAACACAACTGTTTAACCACATTTCGAAGTGGGCCAGGCAACAAGAAATTCATAACCACGGCAGTCATTCACAAGCTAGCCTCAGACGAGACATCACTTGCATATCGATATCCAGCATCGTTTCTACAATACATGCCACCATTCAAAAGAACAGACCACAGCAGAACGATATTTTCAGTAGAAGGCTGGTTTGCTTCAAATTCTGCATGCGTCCCTCAATTTGAAATCTGGCATGATTAGCACTGATTTCACATTCTCACAGGTATGATGAATTAATAGTGCCAATTGCAGAAAAACCACACTTTTTCCTTTAACATCAAATAAGGTATTGGAGAGGTACCTCAGCATATTTAAGTCAAAGTCAGATTTATTTTCGCCATTGGTTATAATCATGAAACAATCAAGTTTATTCTTCGTACCTATTAAAGGCTCAATTACCCTTAAATTTCACTGCAACTTCGGGATTTAGGGAAAATGGAGCTAGGGCACCTGTGTGCATTTTGCAGTTGTTTGTACCATTTCAGCTCCGAGCCAAAGTATGAAAAAGCGAATGCCAAAATAGAAGCGGAAAACTTCAGAGCAATTTGTTTTTATCTCACCGTTCTGCTATTCAAGGCTCGACTATAAGTACGAACGCAGCTGGATCATATGCAGCTTCGTACCTTAAATACACAATTTATAAAAGTACAAGTGAAATACAAGTGAAAGAGGAGGAAGCTCAATCCTAACGCATACAGCTGAATCGCAGTCTACGTAGTTAAACTGCTCGAGCGCTGTTACTTCAATTACAGCGTAACATGCGGCGAGAATGTAAAGCCCGGGCCGAAGAACTATTGGTGGGCACATATTCCATTCTCGGCGAGAGATGAATGGCAGTACGGCGGCAGTACGGCGCCGATATCGTGCACCCCGCGATCGGATCAGCTGTGCATATTTGCATGGCATACTGACCATGACCGTGTGACCACTGACACTACACGCGCATTCATGCCCGTGTGCCGCCAGCAAACAACCTTTCAGCGCTGCGTGCTGCCGCGATAGGCACTGCGTCTTTGCGTCTCTGTACTAGCTGTGTTGACGTGGCTAGTTGTGCGCAAAGGCTTTGAAATAATGAACAGGTTCGAAGAAAATTTACTTACCCCCAAGATGCGAGATGTCACCCGGGTAGTGGTCTCCCACCAGCTGCTGCGCCATGGAGGAAATGAGCCCCACCGTCAGCATAGCGTTTCCAGTGAAGGCGCGCAAAGGACGACGCGCTATCCGTCCAGCCCGCTGAGCCCGCTATAAACACAGGTTTACTCAGCACCTTACCACGTTTTCGTACATCGCACCAGCGAATTTCACTGCTGTCGGCACATCACATATCGGAAGAGTGACAAATGCTCATTCCAGCGATGGTTCATGCCCTCGGCACCACAAAGGACCACGACAAACGTAGTAACGCTGACCGCCATGCTGTCCCTCCCCAGACGCTGCGTTCGTTGGCTAGCGCTTTGGCCAGTTCCGGCTTCCTTCGGCCCGTTTAGAAAGGCATCGCCTCCAGGCATTCCTCCAGGTCGTCTCTTTCGGGCTCTATGCTTTTGGGCAGTGCGATAGCAAAGGACTAAAACCAAATGAAACTTTCGTTACAAAAATAATTAAGTTCTTGTGCACATATTAGCATTAAAAACTTGAGAAATTTGTGACGCATGGACGCATTAATATGCGTGTCGGTACATTCGTGCGTGCGTGCGTGCGTGAGTGGGCATGGTCTAGCGCGTCAAATCCAAAGCCTATCCGACATGCTGCATGGTTTCTGAGATCACCGCCGTGAGCTTCGCTTGTTTTCTTGTGCTGCTGCTGGGCGTTCTTGCGCGCCGCTGTTACTGTGCTGGAATCGCAAAAGAAGGATTACCGGTGTGTGCTGCCGGTGGGCGCGCTCTCATCCAAGAGTGGTAGCAGCTCCCAATTAAGCGATCCGTCGGGGCATATGTGTTATGGATGTCTGGTCGACAACGATAATGAGGTCAGCAGTGGGCCGGCGTTTGATGAGTCGCACCTTTCGGCCTATTGCACTGCTAACTTCGTTGCAAAAATGCCTGGCTCATAAGCAGCGACAGTGGCCATTGTTTCTGTGGTGTGTTTCGATTACAAGACGGCGCCCTTCTACAGTGTGGCTTCCTTGGAAACTTATTCGGCGGTGTGCCTGCAACGCCTATCGCTGTCAGCTCAAACTGACTGCCTGCGAGCGCTGCCTTCTTTTGCGATGTGAACGGTGACGGGACACTTACTGCCTGTGGCCGGAGCTTATAGCAAAAGCGAAGAGTGTTTTGTGTGAAGGTTTGACGAAGTGCGTGTGTCAGCTGGACCCTTAGCAAGTCATACGAGATGCGACATGCAAAAGTGGTCCACCAGTCGCCTCAGCAGAAAGGAGTGCGGATGTTTTTTACGTTACTTCAATCGAGAACTGCCCATGCAAATATTTCAACTCGTCTCTTTCCTAAACAGCATAGTAAAGAAGCTAAAGCAACAAAACTGCTGTTTCCATGCTGTATATTGATTCCGCACTCGTGCTAGAGGTGGGAAATATGTAGCAGTTATTGGCGGAGTTACAGCCTATGAAGCACGTGCAGCTTCATGTAATTGCAGGTTAGGATATGCGCCTTACATGGTATTGACTTTGTAACCAGACATAGCCATCTGTCAACTAAAAGAAATGTTCTTGCTATAGGATTCTGCAGCATTATGTATGCTTCTGGACACTGAATACCGGGTGCGTCACCTCTCTTGAAAGCACTCAGATTTGTGTACTTATCAGTACGTTTGAGATGAGAAAATTTTATCAGCTTCTTTTCTTTATTTTATAATTAGTTACACAGCATGTCGCAAAAAAAATGTTTTAAGGAAAAGTATTTCAGTTTAGAGTAGAACAGTTCAACAAAGTTGTTTTGGGCATTCTGGTAACTTCAAGATGGTATCTGATGGTTGCATACAGACGCGCAAGTCAAACCTCAAAGGGCATCAAACTTAACAGTACCGCTGAGCTTATCCTTTCGTGCTTTTTATGTGTGTGTAGATCACCTGGGGAAGTTCAGTATTGGATGTTGGATTTCATAGTTCTGCTACAACTTTTATCTTCCTTTCTACACATGAAACATGACTGAACTTGATTACATTCCCCAAGCAAATACCTGACGCCTTACAAGCGTTCCTTACTGTGCACAGTTGTCCCAGTGCATTATATCCACTCATGTGCAGCACACTGTTGTGTTGCTCTTGGTCTCCGAATGTGCTCTCAGCAATATGTTGGAATCATAGTCCATCCAGATGGTCTTTGTGGTAGTGCAAATTTCAAAACAGATTGAAGAAGAATGAAGAGTGTGATACTTCGTCATGCATCATGCAATGCTGGTGCTAATCAGGCAACATGTGTGGTATATATACTTCGCACATTTGAGATTCATTGGATTTGTTCTGGAGCCATACTGGGAATTAATTAATCGATCTGTGATTTGTCACTGAAATTGAAAGAGGGCTCTAATTTCTGAACTTTTGACACCAACTGTGAATTCAAAACTGTCTTTTCGTGTAGGCTTACATGGCCTTTTTACGTGTATGTAAATTTATGCTAATGACTTTGGAAATTGCTTTGGAAATGGTTTTGGAAATTGCCTCATAACATTCCTGTTACAGCTCACAATTCGCTTTCTGCACGTCATGTTTGATTGAACCTGATTATATCCCCAAGCTTGTTTGTTGCACCTAACAAACACTGTTGCCCTTTCAGAGTTATTCCATTGATTGTCTCCTTTCGAGTGCAAGCAACAAATGGTTGTGTTGCTTCTGATTTCGAAATATGGCTGTCTGCATGACAGGCAACAACATAAGTGCTCTGGATGGCTTTCATCATGCATCTATAAGATATCTGTAACTTTCAGAATTGGTTAAAGGAAGAACTGAAGGATGCTGTAAGAGTCATTAGCAGCTTGTTTTTTACATTATTTTACAATGAACTTGCAATGTTGACAAGAAGTACTTGAAACTGGGCTTGTTGGTGCATATTCGTGAAAGTCATGAGAGCGCAAAACGGGGACACGGACGAGGAAGGGAACAGGAGCGCTCGTCCTGTTCCCTTCCTCGTCCGTGTCCCCGTTTTGCGCTCTCATGACTTTCACGAATGTTGACAAGTTCTTGCTCAGTGTGCATGTTGTCATGTACAGGTCCCTGCAGTATCGAAGGGAACCATTTTGCACTAAAAGATAATTTTTTGGTTATTTGTTTGCTGAAGTTGAAAATGATTAATGGGTACTTACGCCAAGACGAAAATTATAAAACAGCAAAACGTGAGCTTATTGCTCATTATTGAGAAGTAATCATTAACTGAATGCTCGAACTTTGTTTGCTTTCACCCTAAATGGGCCTTTACAGTCTCGACAAGTTGCTACTAAGCAAGCAAACGCACACATGGCCACACGCAGCCTCACTGAGCTTGCTCAGTATGCACATAAGCACGCACAGCTTCGGCAAGCCCCTCTCAGCACGCAGATGTCCACGTACAGAGAGTTCTCCACGAGAGTCCACGATTTTTTACACGCAAAGAGTGTGCGTGAACGTCTATCAGCTCACAGTACGCGCATATGTACACACAGGACGCACAGAATGCGTACAGGTAACGCACAATTTCTGCGCATTCGTGTGCAAAATGAACGTGATCGTACAAAAATCACTGTTCTCGTGCAAACTCACGCAGAGTTTTTTCAATAGGGTTTAGACGGACGACATGGACAACTTCTAGCCGTACGCGGTGTCGCTGGGATGCAGTCATTTCGTCAGGGGCGACTTCATACTCCAGTTCACCTAGGCGACAAAGAACCTAGTACGGGCCGAAATGCGGCGCAAAAGTTTTTCACTCAATCCGCGGCGGTGAATGGGCGTCCAAACTCAGCCTCAGTGTCCGGACTTGTATTCCCCGTTGCGTGGTCGTAGGTTGTAGCGTATGGTGGTACGCTGATGGTCTTTGATCCTTAATCAGGCAAGTCTTCGGGCTTCTTCTGCGCGTTGAATGTAGGCAGCGACGCCGACGTTATCTTCCTCTGTAACATTGGGTAGCATGGCGTCTGGCATGGTCGTGGCCTCCCTGCCATGGACGAGTCTAAAAGGCGTCATCTGAGTGGTCTCCTGCACTGCGGTGTTTAGGCGATGATGGTGTAAGGCAGGATGACGTCCCAGGTCTTGTGCTCGGCGTCTACATACATGGCGCGAGCATTTCGGCAATGGCTTTGTTGAGGCGCTCGGTCAGTCCGTTGGTCTGCGGGTGGTATGCAGTTGCCCTCCGGTGGCTGGATTGGTTGTAACGGAGAATAGCTTGCGTCAATTCCGCCAATAACACTATCCCTCTGTGCGTGATTGGCACATCGGCGGCGCCGTGTCGCAGAAGACTGCATTCCACGAAAAGTTTTGAGGACTTTGCTGGTGTTCCGCACGGTAGGGCTTTCGCCTCGGCGCTGCGGGTCAGATAGTCGGTCGCTATAATGATCCACTTATTTCCAGGCGCTGACTTCGGGAAAGGGCCTAGCAAGCCCATGCGATCTGCTCAAAGAGCCCTGTGGGAGGTTCAGTGGGGTTCACAAATCCTGCTGGTCGGGTTGAAGGGGTCTTTCGTCGTTGAGAATCTAAGCAGGTTTTCATATAATGTGTGACATCGGCAGACAGTCGGGGCCAGTAATACTTGTCTTGAATGCGGCGGAGGGTGCGACAAAACCCGAGATGTCCAGCTGACGGCTCGTCGTGTGAAGCATGAAGAACTTCTTCGTGTAGACTTGCAGGCACAACAAAGAGGTAGTTTGTTTTGATCGCTGCAATGTTCTTTACGACGACATCATCCTGCACAAAGAAGAAAGACAATTCTCTCTAGAACAAGGCAGGGAGTGAAGAAAGCCTGCCTTCCAGGTACTCGAAGGAAGGTTTTAGGTCGGGGTCTGAGCATTGCTGCTGTCCAAAAGAGCTGGAGCTGATGGCTCCCAAGAAGGTGTCCCCATCGTCGTACGGCGGTGGTCCACCTAGAGGGACTCTTGACACGCAGTCCGCTTCACAGTGCTTGCGTCCGGACTGTACAAGACGGTGGCGTCAAACTCCTGGAGACGAAGGCTCCACCGTGCGAGGCCGCTGGAAGGGTCCTTCAAACTCGCAAACCAGCTTAGTGCGTGGCAATCGCTGACCACCTTTAACGGTCGTGCACACAGGCACGGGCGGACTATCGACGTAGGGCAGATGATGTCAAGGCACTCCTTCTCAGTTGTGGAATAGTTAGCTTCGGCCTTAGACAGCCAACGGCTGGCGTATGCGATAACCTTGTCCAGTCAGTCAGTTTTTGGAACGACTGCACCTCCTAGGCCCAAGCAGTTTGCGTCGGTATGAATTTCAGTGTGGGCGTAAAAAGAAATTCTTTCATCAGGACTTGAAGAACATTATTCGTAATAACACAAATAACTTTTGGTCCATACTGGCACCATGCAGTCACCGTTCACGAGACATCACCTTGTTTGACGAACGTGGTGTATTAGTTCCCACAGAACTCCGCTTTGATACAATGAATTCATATTTTTCATCGGTGTTCACCCATGAGCCCCCTCAACATATACCACCAGTTCTCAATTCAAATTTTCCCAAAATGCCCCCCATTCACATTGCAGTGGAAGGCATTGTAAAAATAATTGATGGGCTTAAAACGTCGAAAGCACCAGGCCCTGACGGAATTCCTGCAAAATTTCTTAAGAGCACTAAACAAAAAGTTCTAGCCTATTCCTTCAAGTCATTTTCGAGCAGTCATTGTATACGGGTTTGCTTCCGAAAGATTGGAAAATAAGCAAAGTTGTGCCGGTGTTTAAAGCAGGTAACAGATCAGGTCCCTCCAATTATCGCCCAGTCTCTCTTACATGCATTGCCTGCAAGCTTCTAGAGCACGTCATATATTCACATGTCGCATCACACCTCGATCAGGACAATTTCTTTTTTACTAGGTTGGTTTGTGGGGTTTAACTAAGCAGCATGGTTTTTGTTCCGGTTTTTTGTGTGAAACTAAGCTTTTTAAATTTACCACTGACCGCCACTTAAATGCGGACTTTTCATTCCAAACTGACGTTATCTTTTTAGATTTTCTAAAGCCTTCGATCGCGTGCCCCATCTTCGCCTCATGTCTAAACTCTCCGGACTGTCCATCGATCCTCTCGTTTTATCATGGATATATTGCTTGTTAACAGGTCGCTCCCAATACGCAGTAATCGACAATCATCCTTCAGGCACTACTAACGTTATCTCTGGCGTTCCCCAAGGTTCCGTTCTTGGCCCACTTCTTTTTCTAATCTTCATTAATGACCTTCCTTCCGGTGTTTCATCCACTATTCGCCTTTTTGCGGATGATTGCATCCTTTATCGTCGCATTGTCACTAACAGGGATCAACTATCGCTTCAGAATCACTTACACATAATAGAACGGTGGTGTTCCGACTGGCGTATGCAGCTGAATGTCTCAAAGTGCCAATTCATGCAAGTATCTCGAAAGCGTTCCAACATCAGATCGGCATATTCACTCCTGTCAAACACGGTAACCCAAGTCCAATCATATCGGTACCTTGGAATCACTATCTCCAGCAAATTAACCTGGTCGGAACACATCTTATATCTAGCATCTAGAGCATCAAAATCACTTGGCCTCATCCGAAGATCCCTGTACCTAGCTCCTCCTTCTGTTCGAAAATTAGCATACGAAACATTCACCCGTACCATAATTGATTATGCAGCGGCTATATGGAATCCTCACCAAGCACACTTACCGTATTTTCCGGTGTATAAGACGCGGTTTTTTTTCGAAAATCTTGCTGGTGCGTCCTATACAAGGGTGCGTCTTATATGCGAATTTTTCGTTTTTTCAGAAATTACTCAGGTTCATTTTCAAGCTTTTTTTACCGAAAAAATATCACTAGCAATGATGCGGTTGTAACATGGTTAATACTTCAATACGGAGACCGCCGTGCGCAACTCCTTTTAGGTGAACTTTATCATGAAACGGCGGGGATGACGACTTCCGTTATCACAAACACGCGACCGTTTCGGAGGCCCCAAGCAAAAGTAATGTGAAATGCCATAAGATAACGACAATCCTGTTTCTAGCCATTGTCAAGACAAGCCAGGACTAGCCGGCGTTCTTTTTTAAGCCACCCTTTGCAACTTCGTTTGCTTCGTGTACGTAGTGCGAAAAGAATGTTCCAGTCGCGTTGCCTCCAGAAATGGGCGAACTTTTTGATAGCGCATCCGAAGGTGAAGACTTCCAAGGTTTTAAGTAGAAATAAAATGTTCTTATGGACATATGGAAGGGTTTTTTGGTTTTTTCTTTCTTTTTTTTTCTATAACGTGGGCGGGAATGGCGTGAGTGATGCCTTTTTTGACCACTTAGCGTTGCTTACGAATTTCTCACAGGCACGGTGAATTTCATGATGGTCGCGCAAGCGTGTTTAATTGATCCTCACTAGCCTAACTGGGTAAATTGGGGTGCGTCTTATATACAGGTGCGTCTTATATACCAACATTTTCAATGACAGCCTGCATATATGGCGGGTGCGTCTTATACAAGGGTGCGTCTTATACACCGGAAAATACGGTAATTAACACCTTAAAAGCCATTCAAAACCAAGCAGCCCGTTTTATATCCTCAGATTACAATAGACACAGCAGTACCACCAGTATTACATCTTCACTTGACATCCAGCCACTAGAGTTCCGACGGAAAATCGCCCGACTCTGCCTTTTTCATAAATTATATTACAATTTTCCTGATCTTCGTGACACATCGCGAGAACATCGCGCCGCCTGCTTAACCTCCTAGCATTCAACGTATACATGGACCGACCTTGGCATTTAATAAATCTTTTCTTCCAACTGCAATAGAAAATTGGAGCCTGCTACCTGACTACATTGTTAACGAGCGCGACGCTACTAAATTTCGACAGGCATTAATTAATCACTGTACTGAACAAAAGATACTTCTCAAACTTCACCCAGTTACACTTATTCTTTTTCTTGTTATTGTTGTTGTTACCGTCCAATTCAAATTCAGCCTTGCGCCCTTCATTATTGACCAACGTTGTATTGTGATGTATCGTTTTTCATTTTATTGTATTGCATTATGTTTTGTTGTATTAACGTATTATTCTCAGTTGCATTTGCTTTGTCCCCCCCCCCCCCCCCCCCTTATGTAATGCCTGAACAGAGGTCTTTAAGGGTAAAATAAATGATGATGATGATGATGATGGCGTTCTCATCAAAGTGGCCGACGATCGCTGGGGACTATAAACGACGCTGAAGTTCCTTGAAAGTTTCTGTTTGCGACACTTCCCATTTGAAAGGCACGTCTGCCTTTGTCAGCAGGGTCAGAGGCTCGGCGATGCTCGAAAAGTTCTTGACAAATCGTCGGTAACACGCGCACAGTCCGATGAATCTGCGCACAGCTTCCTAACAACCGGCGGTGGAAATGGTGCGATAGCAGCTATTTTCTGCGGGTCTGGACGCACACCCTCCATGCTAACGATGTGTCAGAAACAGCAGCTCTTCATAGGCAAAGTGGCACTTCTCTGCTTTCTAGGCTAGGCCGGACGACTTTTTTGCGTCTAATACTATTCGTAGCCTTTTGAGCTGCGCTATAAAGTTCGAGGCGAAAACAATGATATCATCTAAATATACTAGACAAATGTGCCCCTTCAGACCTGCCAGCTCTGTATTCGTTAGTCGCTGAAATATTGCTGGTGCGAAACTGAGGCGATATGGCATCACCTTGAACTCGAAGAGGCCATCTGGTGTCATGAGTGGGGTCTTCTCGCGATCTCTTTAATCGACCTCAAATTGCCATTGGCCTGTCTTGAAGTCCATTGATGAGAAATATTTGGCGTTGCAAAGCCGATCCAATGTGTCATCGATGCAGGCAAGGGGTAGGCGTCCTTCGTGGTTATCGTGTTCAAGCGGCGCTAATAGACCCAGAATGGAAATGTGCCGTCTTTTCTCTCACTATAAAAACCGGTGCCGCGCAAGGGCTCTTCGAAGGCTGGATGACGTCGTCGCGACCCATTTCTTCCACTTGGTTCCTTTTGGCTTGTCGTTCTTGCGGCGACACACGGTAGGGGCTTTGGCAGAGAGGTAGGACGTGCTGTTATGTTACAATGCTATGCTTGGCAATCGGGGTTTGTCGGACCTGGGGCGATGACGAGAAACACCCGTTGTAGCTTCGAAGCAGCTAGTGGATCTGGTTTTGTCTGTTCCGGGGCAGGGCTGGGTTTATGTCGAAAGTGGGCAAGTTCTCTTGCTCCGGCGAAGCTTCTGCGGGTGGGTCGGAGAGGGTGAAGGAGTCTTGTTCTTCGAAGAAAGCAGTCATCGTTCCTCTGTCAACGGGCCGTTATTATTCGCTGAAGTTAGCAGCACTTCGCACTTGACCTTTATGGAAATGTGCGATGCCTCTTGCGATGCCGATTCCTTGGTCGAGAGACAATTGAATGTTCCCCTTGACGATGGCTTCAAACTTATTTGCTTCCGTGGCGCCTACGGTGACGATGAAGCTTGAGTGACAATGGGCACTCACTTGTTCCTCCAGGACACTAACCACAACGTGATGTTCCGGAGTCCTCATCGCAGGAATGGCCTCGTCAGTCGAAATCATGATCAGCTTGGATCGTAGGTTGACGATCTCCTGATGCTGGTTAAGAAAATTCGTGCCCAAGATCACTTCGCGGGTACATTTCCTTAACACAACAAAGGTCGCGGTATAGGTATGTTTCTTTGTAGCCACTAACGCTGTGCATCTTCATGATGGCGTTATGAGGTGGCCCCGTGTGGTGCGAATTTTTAGTCCATCCTAAGCGGTTGTTAGTTTCCTCAGATTTATCACCGGATAATCGGCTCCTGTGTCGACTAGAGCGATAACTTTCCGGCCCTCGATAACCCGTTCTAAGTCGGACGTCCTGGCTCTGGCGTTGCACGTCGTCCTCGGCGTCAGGTCACTGCTTTGTAGAGTATGCTAATAGTGGGTGGGGCGTGTGGTTCAAATTTTTCTTGATGGAGGCGTAGTTTTAAAGGGGTTTCGCGTCGTGGTCGGGGTTGTCATTGTATCCGGCGTCGGCGTAATACGTGCGGCGTCTTCGTACTGCGTGCTCGTTGAAGAGCCTTCCTTGTTTCCTCGGCAAGCATCCTGGCCTCCACAGATTACTGTGTTTAGTTTCCCCTACGGGGTGAGGTGACTGTGACATTATTGATCACTGGAGGGCGCCACCGCGTCGGCAAGTAAAAAGGCGCGCATGACTGGGCTAGTCAGTGTGTTTTATACCCTCGACTGGGGTGTGGTTCCCGGCCCGGATTATCACAACCGGCGATGAGCTATGAACCCCGGTCACGTCTGTGTTATCCGCCCCCTGTATCGGCCATGTCTGCTGTCGTGAAGGTGGAACCGTTCGACGCGGGTACGTCGGATTGGACCGAGTATCGTGAACTGTTGGAACTGTACTTCGCTGCGAACGACATCGCTGAGACGAAGAAGACTAGTGTGTTTCTGACGTGCTTTGGGTCAGAAACTTTCCCGCGACTGCGGAGCCTGCTAGCCCCTACAAAGCCTGCCGACACCACCTTGACTGCAATTTTAAAAGCTCGGAACAAGCAATACTCGCCAAAGGCATCGGAGGTTGTGACCAGTTTCAAGTTTTTTTCTCGACACCGGCGGGACGCAGAGTCAGTTAGTGACTTCATCACATCACTAAACAAGCTTGCCGATGACTACAAGTTCGCATTGTTTCGTGAGCGGATGCTGCGTGGCCAAATCGTGAGCGCAGTGAACTGTGTTGCAATGCAGACTCGGCTGCTACAAACGAAAGTTTTGGAGTTTGAGACCGCACAACTTACCGTCATTGGCATGAAGGCTGCACGGAAAGATTCCCGTGCATTACGTACTAAGCTACCCCAAGCGACGCCAGTACAGTCCGAGGAGCCTGCGAATGTTGTTGAAACGAAGCGGCAGGCAAGTGGGTCTTGTTTCCGCTGTGGAGGGAATCATCGGCCACACTAATGCCATCACATTGAGCAGCGTTTGCTTCAAGTTTGAGCAGAGAGGACATCTGACCAGAGTATGCCGGTTAAGCACGTCACAGACTGCAAAAACGGGGTTCCGGAATGGACCGAAACCTGCCCGCAACCTGGACGACGAGTTGGCGGCGACGGAATAAAGGCCGGAGAAAGAGGGTGCATACGACCTATGGATGCTTCAAGCGGCCGGGACAGAGCCAATGCGTCTGGAAGTTTCTATTAATGGAGTGACTTTAGACATGGAGCTTGATACCGGCGCCAGTGTGTCAACTATCAGCGAGAGGAAGTTTACATAGCTGTTTCACTCGGCGATACCTAAGACATCGGAGGTTCAGCTCATAGGGTTTTTCGGTGACGCGAAGCCGGTGGTAGGCAATTTTGTGGCAACCGTGAAGCTCGGCGAGAGCGAATGTGTGCTGCCTTTATTCTTCGTGAACGGCCCGTGCCCTTACGTTGTTCGGAAGAAGTTGGATGAAAGAATTTCAGCTCGGAATTAGAGAGCCAGAAACAGTCAGTTCGGTGACGTCCATGGAAGAAGTGGTGAGTCAATTCCATGAAGCATTCTCGGTGGGACAGAGCACCCTTGACAGCGTGACTGCCCGGATTATCGTGCAAGAGGGTGCTAAGCCGAGGTTTTTTAAGCCGCGGGTCGTCCCGTTCGCGCTACGAGACAGAGTTGCCGAGGAGGTGGTGGAGCGTGGGGGAGTCACCCGCCCTGTAAAGACGTCTGAATAGGCCGCGCCGAACGTTCCATTGGTAAAGCGGGATGGCCGCGTTCGCCTGTGCGGCGATATCAAGATGACAGTCAAGCCCGTGACGGTGCTGTAGTCGTACCCAATCTCTCGCATCTTGGAGCTGTTTGCAGGGCTAACGGGGGGCGCTAAGTTTACAAAGCTCCACCTGAGAGATGCGTGCTAGCAGGTTAAGCTGCACGAAGACTCTCAAAAGTTCGTCACCATCAACACCCCGAAGGGCTTGTACGAATTCACCCGACTTCCGTTTGGAGTGTCGTCAGCCCCGGCTTTATTTCAAAGCCAGATGGAGAACCTTGTGCACAATCTTGAACATGTCACGGTATACTTTGCTGATATACTGGTGACCGGCGCCAACAACAGCGACCATTGGGCTAATGTGTGCCGAGTCATGGAGCGACTGAGGAGAGCCGGGCGG
Organism: Amblyomma mixtum; assembly: GCF_055824585.1. Classification (NCBI taxonomy): domain Eukaryota; kingdom Metazoa; phylum Arthropoda; class Arachnida; order Ixodida; family Ixodidae; genus Amblyomma; species Amblyomma mixtum. Next base: position 116,628,225 of record NC_143019.1, on the reverse strand, counting down.
CGGCTGAAGCTTTCTAAATGCGAGCTCATGGTACCTAAGGTGCAGTATCGGGGGCACGTCATCAGTGCAGCCGGTCTCCAGCCGAACCCAACCAAGACTCAAGCCGTGCTGGTAGCACCAGTGCCTCGGATTGTGAAGGAGCTACAGAGCTATTTGTGCCTGATCAACATTTACAGACCGTTCATGCAAAACCTCTCTTCTGTGTTGAACCCCGTGAACCGCTTGTTGGGGGCAGCGGCCCTCTGGTGCTGGACGTCTGAGGAGAAGCAAGCTTTCCGGAAAAGCAGAGAGCTGCTTACGTCCGCTAGAGTTTTAGCACATTTTGACCCTGCAAGGCCGAATGTGCTGATCACAGGTGCCTGGAATGAAGAGCGTCCCATTGCCATTGAGTCTCGAAGTCTGGCGGCTGCAGAAAGGAACTACAGCCACTTGGACAAGCAAGCGTTAGCGCTCGAGTTTGGGGTCACAAATTTGAGACAGTACTTGTGGGGTCGACCGTTCGAAGCCGTCAGTGACCACAAGCCACTACTAGTTTTTCTCGCAGCAGACAGACCTGTCCCAGCAGAGTCCTGCTCTCCCAGGGTGCTACGATGGGCCGTGCTATTTTCTGGGCACCACTATACACTAAGCTACAGGTCTGGTAGCCATATAGCACATACGGACAGACTGAGTCACCTGCCACTTACACAACAGAGTTTCCAGTGGACTGCCCTGCTCACGGCTTCATGCTGGCGGGAGTATACCCGCGAATGCTGTCGCCAGCTCCTGTTGCTGACGCCACTGTCCGGGATCCAGTGGTTCCGCCAGTGAGCGAAGCCTTGTGAACTGGCCGCCAGCTGGACATCGGCCCTGAAGGTAAGCCCTATGAAACACGTTTCTCTGAGATGAGTGTGCAAGGGAACTGCGTGCTCTGGGGCAACAGTGCGTTGGTCCCTGTGTCACTCCAGGGCGACTTCTTGAGGCTGCTTCATGAGGGCCATCCAGGGATATCCAAGATGAAGCCTGTAGCGTAGAGCCACGTATGGTGGCCTGCAATGGATTACGATATTGTTGCTGCCGTCCAGTTGTGCCCGACGTGCCAGGAGCAGCCACAATCTTCACGGCCAATACCCGTCATGCCCTGGCCGTTCCCGGACAGATCCTGGTGAAGGCTTCATGTCGACTATGCTGGGCCATACCAGAACACTTATTTTTTTATTTCAATGGATGCATTTTTTAAATGAATTGAGGTGTTCGCAGGTTCTTCGCCATCTGCAGAAGCCACCATTATGTGCTTGAGAGTCATGTTCGCGAACCAGGTGTTGTCCGACATTGTGGTGTCTGACAATGGTGCAGCGTTTATTAGTGACGCATATGCAACATTCTTAAAGAAGAATTGTATTAGGCGGTTGCTGGTACCGCCGTACTACCCAGCATCTAATGGCGCTACAGAACGTGCCGTTCAGACGGTAGAGCTGAAGTTGCAGTAGGCTGGTCCTGGGGACCTTCGGGCACAAATTGCACGCTTCTTGCTAACTTATCGATCGACACCACATGAAGTTACAGGATGCAGTCTCACAGAGCTACTGCTGCGAAGAAAAATGAAGACTGCAATGGACCTGCTCCAGCCGGATCTAAGGACCACCGCAGAGCAAAAACAGCTCAAGCAGAAGATCATATGCGACCAGCGAATGAAACCTCGGATTCAGGGACTGCCTGGGGATCAGTATTTGCCAGAAACTTTCGTCCAGGCCTGCATGGGTATGGGGGCCGCCTGTAGTCACAGGTCAGGGAGCGCTTTCATCGGACCTCCAACTGGCAGACGGAGGACGCTGGACGCGGCATCATGATCATCTCCGGCAGGCAAATCCGCTACCCAAGGTTGAGCATAACCAACCATCCAGCACAGTGACGGACCCTGACGATCCTGGGCCCAGTCGTGACATATACCAAGCCGGCAGGGCAGGTTGTGGCACCTGACTTGTCAGATCAGAGTTCTGAAATCTCCTGTCAAGGAGTTTCAACTGAGGAACCAAGGCAGAAGGTACAGCGTCCCCTCCTCAAACACCTGTCACCACGCCTCCCCGACGGGGCACCAGGGTTCATCGGCCTGTACAGCGCTACTGCCCATAACTCAAGTGCTGTCATTGTTACATTTAATCATCTTATAATTTTTTTTTAAATTTATGTGGGAGGGATATGACGTTATTGATCACTAGGTGTCCACTGCGTCAGTAAATAAAAAGGCACGCATAACTGGGCTAGTCAGTGCGTAGTATGGCCTAGGCTGGCGTGTTGTTCTTCACTCTTGGCCGTGAAATGTTCCCGGTCTGGATTATCACCGTCACCTTCCTCGGACAGCCACGGCGTAGCTGCCGCCTGGCGATGCAAAGCATGTGGTGGACGGTGATGGGAAGCGGGAGAGATGGCTTGACGACATGTGATCCCCCCTCCGCCGCTAGTTGATTTTCTGTCGTCGCTGGCCGGGGAGCGATATTGGGGCGTCGATGACCAAACGTCTCATGCCGATGCGTCTGTACGGGCAATGGTCATGTGCCTGGCGTAGCCACAATGGAAACACAGTCGGCGGTTCTCAGGAGTCCTCCACTGGTCGCACTTCCAAGTTGCGTTGCGTCGCTCGTAAGGTGGGCGGGCGGCAGAAAGCGGCTGATGCTCTTGCGGAGCTGGTGCCGGCCGAAGAGAGCTTGGGAGGTCTCGTCAGGGTGGACGACTGCGTAGAGCGGTGGCTTTGGTCAAGCCCTAAGGTTTTATTGGTGTTGTTGGTGACGAGTAGATAATTGGATGCTGTACTTCTTAACGGATGATGTCCGTGAGCTATTCCACTTGAGTCTGCTACGTCTGCTGTGTTTGGGATGAGAGCAGGTGGCGAGGTTCTTCGCGAACATTTACGTGTATCAGGTCTCGCAGGTTATCACCGTTTGCGACGGTATCTTCTGGGGGGCTTTTCGTCAGTAGCTGAAGTGGTCGATTGCAGCGACCGGTCCGGGCATCAGGGCTATTTTCAACGTCAGGAGCTTCAATTACGAACTCGGCGACGTTGTTTGGAGGATCATGGACCAGGCTGGCGAACAGTTGCTCCTTTACGCCATGCAGCAGAAAGGTGAGCTTCTTTTCTGCAGTCATGTCAGGGTTGGAGCGTCTGAGATCGCGTGTCATTTCTTCCCCCTACGCAGTAACGATCTCGTTTGCATGTTTAACTCGTGACTGCAGCAGGACCTCCGATCTTTCTTACTGTATGAAGCTAGTGAACGTTTCCAGTACCTATTTCCTGAAGGTCGTCCAGATCGTGAGGGAAGATTTGTGGTTTTTAGACCATGTTCTGACACGGCCGTCCGATGCAAAATAAACGTTTCGAAGCTTGCCGCTGTCGTCCTAGGCGTTCAGCGCTGCCACACTGTCGTATACGTCCAGCCAGTCTTCTACATCTCCTTGTGAATCTCTATGGAAAGTCGGTGGCTCACGGGGCTGGCGAAGCTCGAGAGGCGGTGGCTTTGCATCGGGTGCCATCGTGGAAGGCATAGCAGGATAGCAGGCCAGCAGCTCCACCAGATGACACGTAGTGGTGACTGCAGTCCGTAGAGCAGGAAGACGGCGAAAATGGCTTCTAAACAAAACTCTATTTGGGCTGACTTCCGTCCGCAAAGACCAGAATGAGTCCGCGGCGGAGCAACACGCGTGCTCGGTGGTGGCCGAACCGAATGCCCGCCGCTCTTGGCCATGTTGAATTTAAAGCTGACAGCAAAATTCCGAAATAAAGCGAGCGAAGTTACTAGCACATTGTTAAACATGGTAAAAGCGACTTTGCCTGGAGGCGATCAATCGAGATAAATCTGGTCGCTTCTTGCATTCCAAACAAGGTGATAAAGCGGCGCGCCAGCTGTTTTGAAGAATAAACGAACACTAGTAAGGTTCGCGACAATACTGATAAAGCGAAAGCAGCAGTTATTGCAACAGATGGCGTATTCCATAGATGATGACCATGCTTCCTGACTTCTGCAGATCGGTGCGCTGCCGGTCGGTGAGTGATCTGAACACCTTGTACGTCTAAATTATGTGGGTTGCAGTCGAAGCAGAGTTCCCGCGCCGTTGTCTTGTTGCTTCAAAGTCTCATCACACATTTATTCCTAGTTATCCAGTCTGGGGGGCTGAGGTTGTTCAGTATCTAAGAGCCCCTTTGGTAGAACCCGAGGTTGGTTGAACATCAACCGCAAATGCTGCAGGAGTTCATATTTGAGGCATATAAAACTATGATGTCCAGATATTTCGCTTCGTGGATTAAGTTCTAGGGGCTTGAAATTTTCCCGGCAGTCTCCCACTGCACTCTCCTGAGATCTTATTTTACTGTGCCGAGCAAAAATGATTCGCGCACGTGACCCATCCCTGGAGCGCCGAAATGGTAAACTCACGGCGCTGTCCTTCAGGAACACGCTGATAACGAGACTGCCAGGATATTTACACTGCCCGCTGTAAAAGTAGTTGAGCAGGCAGTCACTAAAGTTTCTTCCCCGCCGTGGTGGCTCAGTGGTTACGGCGCTCGGCTGCTGACCCGAAAGACGCGGGTTCGATCCCGGCCACGGCGGCTGAAATTTGATGAAGGCGAAATTCTAGAGGCCCGTGTCAGTACACGTTAAAGAACCCCAGGTGGTCGAAATTGCCGGAGCCCTCCACTACGGCGTCTCTCATAGCCTGAGTTGCTTTGGGACGTTAAACCCCAATAAACCAATAAACCAAACCGCTAAAGTTTCTTGTCCTTTTTTATTCCAAGAATGGATTCCTTGGGGCGAAACAGTAATAACACGCTGAAAAATGAAGGCATCACTGCTCACTACTTCTGTGCTAAAAAATAGGCGATGTGCTCAATCACACACGGCCGGCTAACACAAGGGTCAGCAAATTGACAGTACCGACGCTTAGTTAGTGACACAGTTTCCTGCAGACTCTGTTGCAAAAGTGGGAACGACTCGCCATTGCGGCCATCGGTATGTAAGCTAACCGCTGCTCAGAGTGATGTGATTCCGTATCTCCGATAGTCTATCGCTGCTAGTAGTGTCTTTTACTAGCAGCTATACTTTTGGCAAATAAAAAGGAAATCATGTGCTGGCCCGCACCATGACAGCACCATTCTTCAGAGCCAGCAATCCTGTTTCCACAATTGTGATTCGTCCAGACTAGAAGGGGCGATGCAGATAAGAGGCGTTGTTTCTTAACTGTCCCGCTCATAGACGCCCAATTGGGTTAAATTTGATTCCAAAGAGCTTTTCCATGACGGTCTCAGTAGTTACGACCCTTGTTAGGCATACATGTGTTAAAGCGGTGTTTTACCACATATAAAGCGGTGGGGGAGGGGTATAGAGGATGATATAATTTTTGCTGTCGTGTTCCATTCGTGTATTACCGAGGTTCATCATTGCATTATCCCATGCACTTGGTGTCATAACGATCAGTTACTGACATAAATGGGTGGTATGAATAGAAGAGAACCGGAAGAGAATATGTTTTGTGTAGCTGCTGATTCGTACTTGACGATCGTACTTGACGTACTTGAGCCGTGAGGACAGACGATATATTCCGAAGCAATGTATTTAAAATTACATTTTATTGCTCGTGCGGCTGCAATAAATTGTTTTTATATTGCTTTACTTCGTGCAGGCGAGGAGCCAACCAGATATCAAAAATTCACACACTTGAAGAGAGAAATGCGGGCACTTCATGCACATTCGAGCGCGGAGAAGACAACGTGCGAGGGAGGCTACGAACGCGTGCTCGAACGTGGAGACCGGGTGGCAAAGGAGCACACACTCTAAATTACAAAACGATGAAAAGCCGCAACTTTTTGAGGCCATTTCTCCATGCTCGCCAATTTATGCATTAGGAAGGGGTAAAAGTTCTCTTTCGTATAGCGTGTTTCATATAAACCCTTGTTTTCATAATTGTGCTCTGGTGCTTGGTTACGAAATTAGAGCGAATTTTTAGCAACTGCTTTTTAGTCCCGTTATAGGTAAGCTAGGTATTACCTGAGCAAGTTACCTGTGCATACGCCGCTACGACCTGCATACCTGTTGAAATGGAGGGGGTATTGTGGGTATCTCTTGCAGGAGCAATTGCTTTGGTGAACGTCGTTGGTGCGATGCCCATATTAGTACAATGTCTTCTTTCATATCGGTTTCTTTTATCTCCCTTCTCTCTGCACATCAGTGGACCGCACACCGTTGCGTTGCACCATAGTTGAAGATATTCATTTTCTCGTCTTGTGTAGGGACTGACGAGCGACCGAACAAAAAATTCTTGAGAAGGAAAGGTGAAAATATAGCCCTTAAATGCATTCCTGCAAAAAAGAAAAACATTCGTGCAGTCTTTTTGGTGCCTACATGGTCCGTCATCGACTTGGCGAAATTGTGTATGAATTGTTGCTGACAGAGTGACAGCATCCCAGCGACGCTGGAAGCGACCGTATGGGGTGTTTATCGGGCGGTTGAAACCTTATTGCCAGTGATGATGGACGCATGCGCCTTATCATTTTCTTTGTCTCGCCATTGGAAACCAGATTACAGTGAAATAATTTTAACCTCGTGCGACTGTTTCTATGGTTGTCGACCTTATTGTAGGTTTTGAGGACGCCTTATTTAAAATGTGTCTTGTCACCTTTAAAATTCAGCTTGGCAGAGAGCGGCGGAATATTTCATCTTCAACGGCCTCTAAGTGCACTTGCTGCTAACGCCGACGCCGAGTCCACTTTAGTTTAAGGCACAGGTTCGCCAAAGAAAGTTTCATTAAAGGCTTCAGCGCTTTCCTTGCCGCCGGACTGCCGTCACCAGCACGTGACATTATGATGCAAGTCGTAGTCCCGGCAAGAGAAAGCGCTTACATAAGGTTAGCCCTTTACTGAACATACGTAATACATTCGAAAGAGAGGGGTAAATATTGTCCATAACAATATTTTAAGTGCATTGAATTCCAGTTTGAAATTGTTTCTCTTACACAAATGAAAGTAAAAACTATAGCCAAAGACAGTTCGACCTGACGAGGTCTCAGCTGCCTAAATGCCCTGAAAACTAAATTGACCGCATTGGTTAGGTCAGGCAGGGAGCACTACTTTAATGAGAGCCTCGCCCATTTCATACAAATTTATTCCAGGAAATTCCGGAAGCGGATTCGAATTCCGCATAAAATTCTTTATCTTCGTCGATAAAAAATAATTACCTCTCCGAAAGCCCATTTTATGCATTTTAATCCCTACTTTCACTCTGTAGTTACCCAAGATGAGAGCCCAGATTCCACAGGTTAGAGCTCCCGCATTGCTCAAACAGTAGCTTTTGAGGTTGTATTTGAAATGTTTTTGAGATAGGTTTCAAAATTTAAAGACATTCACGGCATATCAAATGCTTTTTAACTCAGCAAAAAGTGCCTTGCTCCTTTTCTGACCAAACCTTTTCGAGAATCTTTGGATTTTGCATCTTCACCTAGCGGCTGGCTCCCCGCCAGGATTATTCCTGTCCATAAAAAGGATTATCGCTCTAGCATTAGCAATTACCTTTCCATCTTCCTAACTAGTTCGTGTTGTAATGTTCTCGAACATATTGTAGCTAACAGCACACTTCAAATCTTAAACCTAAATAGTTCTCTCATACGCCTGTCATACGGCATTCCTCAAAGGGCTTTCCGGCAAAGGCACCTCTTTTCACCAGAGGAGCGTGAACTCGAATTAGCAGCGAGGCAGCTACTCGGGGCAGCCCAAAAGGTTAAACAGTCGTTGAGGCTTAACACCCACCGCTGTGCCTAAGGCGGTTGAAGAGAGTGTTTTAAAATGAAAGTCAGCTACTCTACTCATTCGTCAACCTTACACAATTTATTATTCTTGCTTCTTGCTTAAAAGAAATGCAAGAGCTACTCTCGTCAGTACCCCAGTAGCACAAAGTGGCGGGCCGTACAGGTCCGATATGGGCAGTGACATGGGCATGTGCCTGCATGGGACCCTCGTCGGCTAGGCATGGGCTTAAACAGACTGGGCAGCCCACCCAGGTCCCACCGCAGATACATGCGGTCTAAGATGCGGGCTATTTTAGGTGAAGTGCAGGCAACCCCAAAAAGTGCTGCCCGTACAGCACCGTGAGGGAGCCACAGTTGATTTCTGTAGGCAAAAAGCTAGTATTCCCGCCTTCAACCTCCACGGGTCCCGCGTAGGAAATACATGGGGTAAACTTTGGGCTTCGTAGTGCCGAAGCGTTTCAGTCATGCAGTTTGGGCTGTCTTAGCAACACTGGCGACGGTCCCGCGTGGGCTGGGCCTAGGCCCATTCGCCATTCCGAAGTCTTCACCGCCTGTATTCTAAATCGGTTACGAAGGTTTGTGTGCATAAAAGATGGGGCTACATGATGGTGAAGTGCGGGCACACCCAACAGGGGCTGCCCGTACAGCACCCTGACGGAGCCAATTGGGACGCGTGTGGGCCAACACCAGTATTCCCTACTGTGGCCTACATGCCTCCTGCATGGAAAATACATGGGCAAGGCATGGGCACATTTGCGATTCCAACATCTGCCCTGCCGGCACCGTACATAGCTGGTAAAACAGGGCTAAGCGTGAGTTGTGCAGTGGCAAAACATGCAGTGTGTGCGGGCAAACAGCTAGTATATATCCGCCAGCAGCCTTCGTAAGTCCTGCGCAGGTGACTCTGGGCTTCACACTGCAGAAACGTCATGCGCCATTAGCGAGTTGCCGGGCAATACCTATTGCCCGTCCCACGTACATTAGCTGTGCGAGGGAAGAGTTGACATTCTCACATTTAGCCTGCCTGCATATCCTACATTAGAGGTAAAAGGGTTAAGCGTGCCCAAATAGCAAGCCCTTGCATGTTTTACTCTGATGAAGAAGTGCTCTTTGAACGTCGTAATAACAAAAGAACCCGCTTTTGAGATTTGTTCGTTCTTCTTTTGCGTTTATCGCATTGAATTTTTTTCTGGTGTGCTACGGTCGCCGCGGAGAAAGCTGGCAGCATAAGGTTTCTTGCATGTTTTAATGCACTTCAATTACGCCAGCACTACAAGCGCTTTCGTCGTCTCCATGCAACATGTGGCGCATGGACTTCACGACTGGGTGATGAGCATAGCGAACCTCCGGCGACTGCGCCAGACGCAGCAAAAGGTTTGTTACAGTCACGTTCATTGCAGCAGCTTTCTTAATGTACCATAGCAGCAGTCTGTAGCTACGCATCGATGAAGAAAGAAAATTCTTGGTTTTCGTGCAGGCATTCTTTGTGCTTCTTCTTCATCAAGTGATCGCCCACTGATAACGCAACATGACCAAGCGCCATCGAGAGCGGCCCCACCTTTTACCCTATCAGGAAGAAATACTAATCACAAATCGCCCAGAACATTTCTATCGACGAACAAGAAAAGGTTAACTCAACAGGGCCGCAGCTTGGAGTGTTCTCTAAAGGGCGACGCCTCGACCTAGCGAAAAGGTACAGCGCTCGAGAGAACAAAATAAAAACAATAAACACCTGTAGAAACGTCGCACGACTAACCCGTCTGTGCGCAATTTTTTTTCAAGCTTTTCTCTTTCCTTTCACCACCGCATTCCCTGCTTTTCCTGGGTCGTGTCGCAACAAAAAACCTGCTTATCCCTGGTTTTTCTCTCGGCCTTTGTTCGTTCCCCGAGGCTCCTCTGTGTCTGTCCTGTCCCTCCCAGCCCCCTTCCCCGAAATGGCACAGAGGCGCTCACTCTATAACCCACTAGCGAACAGTTTAAGCCACCCTCGCGACCACACTCCCCGCGACGATTCCATGAAGTGGAGAGGAGGTTGCTATTCTACTTGTTGACTGTGCCCGGTCCTCCGCGGTGACGTCATGCAGAAGTGCCCAACGGCCTTTTGTGTGTTGCTTTCGAACAGGTTTTTCTTCTCTCCTGCGGTAGGGTTGAGTGTGAGGCGATGAAGGAAGCTGCGAAAACACGCTGGTACTCGCTCGTATTTTCTTGATTTGTGTTATACCCCTGTCACACGGCAATTTTAATGTAATTCCCATCGAATGGCATTCGTTCAAAATGACATTAGTTTGCTGCCACACGAGAAAGTATAATGTCATTCGATGAAAACGACATTCGCCATTTAATGAGCTTGGGAAACTCATTCGCATTCGCTCCCCGGTCGAATGCGTAGCCTCAGCACCAGTAACCTAATGGAGGTCAGCGTTAGTAAATAAAATGGAATGCATTATAAATGTGTAAAAGTAATTTATTTTATTTTTCATAAGTACCTGTTATGTTTACAATGGCGAAAGGACAACAACACGTAAACGCAGAGAACTACCCTCGTTTCAGGCTGCCCCAGCGGACACGTGACCATGTTTGTTTTGGTAGTGTTGTAGCACGTGTAGCTAGCTGCTTTTACGTTCGTGAGTTGCGCTACGGTGGGCTACCCAGCTATGGAGAGCGATGCGGCTGCAGCCACTTCTGAAGTGGAACCGACACACCGTGCCCAGTGGACGGAGGAGGAAACGTGCACCCTTATAAAGCTCTGGAAGGACCACTTGGGCGACCTGAGGAGCATGAAAAGAAACGCCAAGGTGTACGCTGCCATTGCCGACGCACTCCGCGCCTTAGGCATCGACAAACCGCTTAAGGCGGTGAAAAGCAAAATAGAAAATTTGGGCAACAAATACAGGTGAGCACAATTTTTCTCAAATGTGATGTAATCGTGCAACCATTGTTCGGGTGCTGCTGACAATACGTTGTCTCTGAAAGGCCTGTGTTGCTGTATTGCAGTGGCCCCGTCTTGGTGGCGTTATACAAGGTGTATTTATGCAATCATAGCCGCCGCGGTGGCTCAGCGGTTATGGTGCTCGGCTGCTGACCCAAAAGACGCGGGTTCGATCCCGGCCGCGGCGGCTAGAATTTCTTTGGAGGAGAAATTCTAGAGGCCCGTGTACTGTGCGATGTCAGTGCACGTTAAAGAACCCCAGGTGGTCGAAATTTCCGGAGCCCTCCACTACGGCGTCTCTCATAGCCTTAGTCGCTTTGGGACGTTAAACCCCATAAACCAAACCAAACCTATGCAATCATAGTCGATCACTTCTTGCAGCGGACGCTTCGGCATGTAAGTGAAGCTTAATTTGTTGCTATTAGCTTGCGCATAGTTTTTTTTCTACCCGTGGCCTTGTTATGCATGCTCATGGCATGCTCGGCGTGTTGGCGTGGAAATCATTTGATCGCCCGTATTGCGCGTCATGGCTGCAGACGCCGATTCACTTCTGCGATTGGTTTCCCAGACGCGGCAGAAACGTGCTGTGTCGAGGGACCTGTGCAGCGCACGATATGAAAACATGTTGCGCATTTTTTAGTCGGTGCGCTATCGGTAGTGTTGTGCGTGCTGCCGCGGTTTTACCTTTTTGTAATTCCAAAAGCTAAAATGGGCCGGCGTCTTCATGGACTAGCTTCACGGCATAGGCTGAGTTCGGCCATTACCTAGTCATTGTCCGGTCAGTGTTGTTACAACTTTCAAAGGGTCCAAACAGGTATGGGTCAAGCGCCGCGCAGCACTTGCCAGCTGTACTCAAAAACCTGCCTTTCCACTTTGAGTGCAGATTACATGTTCTATATCTTTTTTCTAATACAGGGGTCATGCTTTCTTTCACTGCAGGGACCTGTGCAAAAAGAAAAGTACAGGGCAGGGGGGGATCCAACGGAAGTTTTTCTGGGACATACATAAGTTCTTGGGTTCCCTGCCAGTGAACGACAGAAGCCTGGAAGTTGAAGCAGGTTGTGAGGACACTGCCACTGTGAAAGAAGTGAGTTCCCTACTTTTCATGATTGTGTCGGTACAAATGTATTTCATCAAGCAGAGCACGAGGACAGTGAGGCAGGAAACACACACTTTATTGTGCCCATTTGCACAACTCGCAAGGTACTTACAAAATGTTTTCACATGTCATTTCTCGCTGCAGTTAGCTTGCTTCATGGATTGTTGATCTGCCACTAGAAGAAGACAAAAATAGAGTGGTGTTCCACTATCTTGTCTGGCAGTGTTTCTGCTTCAGCAATCCAAAATGAGCCTGTTCCAACATTAATATAAGCTGCAGTATTATTTCTTCTGTGTCAATTAGTGATGTGAACAATATGATGAACTATGATACAGTACATCCCCTAAAAATTTGCTGGTTTTCATGAGAGAACAGAAAGTGTCCCATGGAACAAGCTACTAAGCACTTTGTTTTTGCACCAGCAGCAAATGGCCACATTTCCATAATTGCACAAAATGTTTGTTGCAGCTGGTCCATGCCATGGTACACGGGGGCGCTCATGCAACACAAGAACCTGCTGAAGCTGCAGACGTGGGGAGCAATGAGCCATCGCCACCGAGGTGTGGGAACACATCCCATTTGCTTCAGGCGACAACACCACTGCGTGGTGTTCCCGAATCGGGCCCATCACGAGCCGGACTAGCTTCTGGTTCAGGCAGCAGGCAGACGGCTTAAAGAAAATCCAGCCGGGATACTGCTATAGACCGGCTCATCAGCGAGCAGAGGCAACTGAGAATGGCTTTCGAAAAGTCAAAAGAAAAAGAAGCAACTTTCACGAGCGGCTATCGGCCATGCATAAAAAAGCCGGTGAAAGAGAAAACAGGTTAACTGATGCGCTTTCCGAGCTTTGCAAGAAATAAAATGTTTGAAGGGGCTTGTTTCTTTCATTACAACGAACACTACAAAAAAAAACAAACACAAAAAGTCATCATGTGCCCTTCTTTTCGTGCTTGTTTTTGTGCACTGTTTGTTGTAATGGATCATCACCAACTCTCACTACTTCTGCTTGTTTGTTTCATTTTGTGATCTACTATGAGCCCAGCAGCACTGTTCACCACACTGCTTGCACATTTGTAGACAAAGCTGCCGCGGTGGCTCAGTGGTTATGGCGCTCAGCTGCTGACCTGAAAGACGTGGATTCAATCCCAGCCGCGGCGGTCGAATTTCAGTGCATGGAAGTTCCAGAGGCCCGTCTACTGTGCGATTGCATTTCACATTAAAGAACCCCAGGTGGTCGAAATTTCCGGAGCACTTCACTATGGCGTCCCTCATAGCATGAGTCGCTTTGGGACGTAAACCCCCCTAAACCATATATACACTGCTGTTGTTGACCTGTTCATCACTGCAGCTGGTGGCTTTCGTTCCAAAAGTAGCTGGCCAGTGCAGCTCTCACTTCTGGGCCTTCTCCAGTCACAGCATCAGTGGTGTGACTCGGCTGCAGATATAGAGCATTAAACTCGTGAAGTTCTTGTTCCCACTGGCGTTCGATGGGGTCCTTCAAGGCCTCCTATAGCAATAGATGTGTTGCTCCTAAATTTTGTAAAGCGTGTGATAAATTTTCTTTGAAACGGAAACTAATAGGTCTCCCTTTAGCATCAGTTAACTCGATCCGTTCATAAATAAAACAGTCAAAAAAGTTTGTGAAGTTCGATGGTGGTTGATCTTCGCTCCTCCCGGTCTCTTCTGGTGTGGCCCAGGGTGGTGTGCTAGGACCTCTCCTCTTTCTCGTTTCCGCTACTAACCTAGATGTTAAAATTTGAAGTGAAGTAACTGAAACTGAATATTCATTACGACAGAACAGTTCTGATGCGTATAATAAGAAAGAAAATAATTTTTGTTAATTATCACTGAAATTACAGTCCTGCAACCAAAGTAAAATAATACAAGCATCAGTTAACTCGATACGTTCATAAATAAAACAGTCAAAAAAGTTTATGAAGTTCGATGGTGGTTGATCTTCGCTCCTCCCGGTCTCTTCTGGTGTGGCCCAGGGCGGTGTGCTGGGACCTCTCCTCTTTCTCGTTTCCGCTACTAATCTAGATGTTAAAATTTGAAGTGAAGTAACTGAAACAGAATATTAATTACGACAGAACAGTTCTGATGCGTATAATAAGAAAGAAAATAATTTTTGTTGATTATCACTTAAATTACAGTCCTGCAACCAAAGTAAGAAAATACAAATGCCTTTGTTTTTTGCCGCACAAATACCGCACATCGAAACCTTGGGCTTCCATGTCATAAGCATAAACCATGTAGAGCTTTAATAGGGGGGGGGGATAAATAAGTTTTCTGTATTGAACGACGGCTGACACAGTTGAAATCCACTGGACCCCACCGCTTGGTCGCATACGCTGCCGAGTGCACGCTGACCACGTAGGGCCTTGCTCTGAGGGAACAAAAGCACCACACTATGGCTGACACAAAAATAGGCATTTACTTCTGCAATAATAACACCAGCTAGGAACAAAATATGCTAAGGAATTGAGGACGTCCAACTCACCAGCATGGTTACGAGCGAATGTTCGGCCACGCTAGGGCAGGGGATACTGCGCGGCCGGACGGGACGAGATGCGGGAGAACGTTCCACCCCACGAGGCTTCGCCCCGCCGACAAAAAGCTTCACGCTTGAACTTCAGTGCGCGTCGAAGTTCTTGAGTCAAAGAGGTCCGTCTCCCACGCACACGTGCGGAGCAAGCAAGCTATCCGTGGCGCTCGTGTCGCTGCAACGCCGGCGACCTCCCTTGTTAGTTAACGTAACTAACCAGGCTAATGAGAAAGAAGCCAACAGCCACAGAAACCAAGGGGCACAGGGGATTGTTTAATTTATTTATTTTGTGGTGTTGATCAATTTAGAATATTACTGAATATGTTATCGCTTCAAGTTAATTGATTAGAAAAGCAGAAGAAAAAACAACCACTGCCGCCGGTGGGATCCGAACCCACGACCTCCGAATTACGCGTCCGGTGCTCTACCTCTGAGCTACGGCGACGGCTGTCAAATCTTCTGCTTTTGGGGGTATTTATGTTTACAAGTAACCTAACTTTGAGAGTGTTCATCAGCGCCACCCACGTTCATAAGCGGCGGACGTAGAACGTCCTGAGTTACCGAAGTTGTGACGTAGAACGTCATCGAACGGAAAGGGTGGAAGCTGCGTGAGAACCCTCTTATGCTTCCTATGGCGTCAAGGCTGCCAGAACCGAGGCCCTCGCTAAGTAATTAAGCAAACAAGGGAAGGTAATGAGGGGCTCGTTATAAATATGAAAGAAGCCAACAGCCACAGAAACCAAGGGGCACAGGGGATTGTTTAATTTATTTATTTTGTGGTGTTGATCAATTTAGAATATTACTGAATATGTTATCGCTTCAAGTTAATTGATTAGAAAAGCAGAAGAAAAAACAACCACTGCCGCCGGTGGGATCCGAACCCACGACCTCCGAATTACGCGTCCGGTGCTCTACCTCTGAGCTACGGCGACGGCTGTCAAATCTTCTGCTTTTGGGGGTATTTATGTTTACAAGTAACCTAACTTTGAGAGTGTTCATCAGCGCCACCCACGTTCATAAGCGGCGGACGTAGAACGTCCTGAGTTACCGAAGTTGTGACGTAGAACGTCATCGAACGGAAAGGGTGGAAGCTGCGTGAGAACCCTCTTATGCTTCCTATGGCGTCAAGGCTGCCAGAACCGAGGCCCTCGCTAAGTAATTAAGCAAACAAGGGAAGGTAATGAGGGGCTCGTTATAAATATGAAAGAAGCCAACAGCCACAGAAACCAAGGGGCACAGGGGATTGTTTAATTTATTTATTTTGTGGTGTTGATCAATTTAGAATATTACTGAATATGTTATCGCTTCAAGTTAATTGATTAGAAAAGCAGAAGAAAAAACAACCACTGCCGCCGGTGGGATCCGAACCCACGACCTCCGAATTACGCGTCCGGTGCTCTACCTCTGAGCTACGGCGACGGCTGTCAAATCTTCTGCTTTTGGGGGTATTTATGTTTACAAGTAACCTAACTTTGAGAGTGTTCATCAGCGCCACCCACGTTCATAAGCGGCGGACGTAGAACGTCCTGAGTTACCGAAGTTGTGACGTAGAACGTCATCGAACGGAAAGGGTGGAAGCTGCGTGAGAACCCTCTTATGCTTCCTATGGCGTCAAGGCTGCCAGAACCGAGGCCCTCGCTAAGTAATTAAGCAAACAAGGGAAGGTAATGAGGGGCTCGTTATAAATATGAAAGAAGCCAACAGCCACAGAAACCAAGGGGCACAGGGGATTGTTTAATTTATTTATTTTGTGGTGTTGATCAATTTAGAATATTACTGAATATGTTATCGCTTCAAGTTAATTGATTAGAAAAGCAGAAGAAAAAACAACCACTGCCGCCGGTGGGATCCGAACCCACGACCTCCGAATTACGCGTCCGGTGCTCTACCTCTGAGCTACGGCGACGGCTGTCAAATCTTCTGCTTTTGGGGGTATTTATGTTTACAAGTAACCTAACTTTGAGAGTGTTCATCAGCGCCACCCACGTTCATAAGCGGCGGACGTAGAACGTCCTGAGTTACCGAAGTTGTGACGTAGAGCGTCATCGAACGGAAAGGGTGGAAGCTGCGTGAGAACCCTCTTATGCTTCCTATGGCGTCAAGGCTGCCAGAACCGAGGCCCTCGCTAAGTAATTAAGCAAACAAGGGAAGGTAATGAGGGGCTCGTTATAAATATGAAAGAAGCCAACAGCCACAGAAACCAAGGGGCACAGGGGATTGTTTAATTTATTTATTTTGTGGTGTTGATCAATTTAGAATATTACTGAATATGTTATCGCTTCAAGTTAATTGATTAGAAAAGCAGAAGAAAAAACAACCACTGCCGCCGGTGGGATCCGAACCCACGACCTCCGAATTACGCGTCCGGTGCTCTACCTCTGAGCTACGGCGACGGCTGTCAAATCTTCTGCTTTTGGGGGTATTTATGTTTACAAGTAACCTAACTTTGAGAGTGTTCATCAGCGCCACCCACGTTCATAAGCGGCGGACGTAGAACGTCCTGAGTTACCGAAGTTGTGACGTAGAACGTCATCGAACGGAAAGGGTGGAAGCTGCGTGAGAACCCTCTTATGCTTCCTATGGCGTCAAGGCTGCCAGAACCGAGGCCCTCGCTAAGTAATTAAGCAAACAAGGGAAGGTAATGAGGGGCTCGTTATAAATATGAAAGAAGCCAACAGCCACAGAAACCAAGGGGCACAGGGGATTGTTTAATTTATTTATTTTGTGGTGTTGATCAATTTAGAATATTACTGAATATGTTATCGCTTCAAGTTAATTGATTAGAAAAGCAGAAGAAAAAACAACCACTGCCGCCGGTGGGATCCGAACCCACGACCTCCGAATTACGCGTCCGGTGCTCTACCTCTGAGCTACGGCGACGGCTGTCAAATCTTCTGCTTTTGGGGGTATTTATGTTTACAAGTAACCTAACTTTGAGAGTGTTCATCAGCGCCACCCACGTTCATAAGCGGCGGACGTAGAACGTCCTGAGTTACCGAAGTTGTGACGTAGAACGTCATCGAACGGAAAGGGTGGAAGCTGCGTGAGAACCCTCTTATGCTTCCTATGGCGTCAAGGCTGCCAGAACCGAGGCCCTCGCTAAGTAATTAAGCAAACAAGGGAAGGTAATGAGGGGCTCGTTATAAATATGAAAGAAGCCAACAGCCACAGAAACCAAGGGGCACAGGGGATTGTTTAATTTATTTATTTTGTGGTGTTGATCAATTTAGAATATTACTGAATATGTTATCGCTTCAAGTTAATTGATTAGAAAAGCAGAAGAAAAAACAACCACTGCCGCCGGTGGGATCCGAACCCACGACCTCCGAATTACGCGTCCGGTGCTCTACCTCTGAGCTACGGCGACGGCTGTCAAATCTTCTGCTTTTGGGGGTATTTATGTTTACAAGTAACCTAACTTTGAGAGTGTTCATCAGCGCCACCCACGTTCATAAGCGGCGGACGTAGAACGTCCTGAGTTACCGAAGTTGTGACGTAGAACGTCATCGAACGGAAAGGGTGGAAGCTGCGTGAGAACCCTCTTATGCTTCCTATGGCGTCAAGGCTGCCAGAACCGAGGCCCTCGCTAAGTAATTAAGCAAACAAGGGAAGGTAATGAGGGGCTCGTTATAAATATGAAAGAAGCCAACAGCCACAGAAACCAAGGGGCACAGGGGATTGTTTAATTTATTTATTTTGTGGTGTTGATCAATTTAGAATATTACTGAATATGTTATCGCTTCAAGTTAATTGATTAGAAAAGCAGAAGAAAAAACAACCACTGCCGCCGGTGGGATCCGAACCCACGACCTCCGAATTACGCGTCCGGTGCTCTACCTCTGAGCTACGGCGACGGCTGTCAAATCTTCTGCTTTTGGGGGTATTTATGTTTACAAGTAACCTAACTTTGAGAGTGTTCATCAGCGCCACCCACGTTCATAAGCGGCGGACGTAGAACGTCCTGAGTTACCGAAGTTGTGACGTAGAACGTCATCGAACGGAAAGGGTGGAAGCTGCGTGAGAACCCTCTTATGCTTCCTATGGCGTCAAGGCTGCCAGAACCGAGGCCCTCGCTAAGTAATTAAGCAAACAAGGGAAGGTAATGAGGGGCTCGTTATAAATATGAAAGAAGCCAACAGCCACAGAAACCAAGGGGCACAGGGGATTGTTTAATTTATTTATTTTGTGGTGTTGATCAATTTAGAATATTACTGAATATGTTATCGCTTCAAGTTAATTGATTAGAAAAGCAGAAGAAAAAACAACCACTGCCGCCGGTGGGATCCGAACCCACGACCTCCGAATTACGCGTCCGGTGCTCTACCTCTGAGCTACGGCGACGGCTGTCAAATCTTCTGCTTTTGGGGGTATTTATGTTTACAAGTAACCTAACTTTGAGAGTGTTCATCAGCGCCACCCACGTTCATAAGCGGCGGACGTAGAACGTCCTGAGTTACCGAAGTTGTGACGTAGAACGTCATCGAACGGAAAGGGTGGAAGCTGCGTGAGAACCCTCTTATGCTTCCTATGGCGTCAAGGCTGCCAGAACCGAGGCCCTCGCTAAGTAATTAAGCAAACAAGGGAAGGTAATGAGGGGCTCGTTATAAATATGAAAGAAGCCAACAGCCACAGAAACCAAGGGGCACAGGGGATTGTTTAATTTATTTATTTTGTGGTGTTGATCAATTTAGAATATTACTGAATATGTTAGCGCTTCAAGTTAATTGATTAGAAAAGCAGAAGAAAAAACAACCACTGCCGCCGGTGGGATCCGAACCCACGACCTCCGAATTACGCGTCCGGTGCTCTACCTCTGAGCTACGGCGACGGCTGTCAAATCTTCTGCTTTTGGGGGTATTTATGTTTACAAGTAACCTAACTTTGAGAGTGTTCATCAGCGCCACCCACGTTCATAAGCGGCGGACGTAGAACGTCCTGAGTTACCGAAGTTGTGACGTAGAACGTCATCGAACGGAAAGGGTGGAAGCTGCGTGAGAACCCTCTTATGCTTCCTATGGCGTCAAGGCTGCCAGAACCGAGGCCCTCGCTAAGTAATTAAGCAAACAAGGGAAGGTAATGAGGGGCTCGTTATAAATATGAAAGAAGCCAACAGCCACAGAAACCAAGGGGCACAGGGGATTGTTTAATTTATTTATTTTGTGGTGTTGATCAATTTAGAATATTACTGAATATGTTATCGCTTCAAGTTAATTGATTAGAAAAGCAGAAGAAAAAACAACCACTGCCGCCGGTGGGATCCGAACCCACGACCTCCGAATTACGCGTCCGGTGCTCTACCTCTGAGCTACGGCGACGGCTGTCAAATCTTCTGCTTTTGGGGGTATTTATGTTTACAAGTAACCTAACTTTGAGAGTGTTCATCAGCGCCACCCACGTTCATAAGCGGCGGACGTAGAACGTCCTGAGTTACCGAAGTTGTGACGTAGAACGTCATCGAACGGAAAGGGTGGAAGCTGCGTGAGAACCCTCTTATGCTTCCTATGGCGTCAAGGCTGCCAGAACCGAGGCCCTCGCTAAGTAATTAAGCAAACAAGGGAAGGTAATGAGGGGCTCGTTATAAATATGAAAGAAGCCAACAGCCACAGAAACCAAGGGGCACAGGGGATTGTTTAATTTATTTATTTTGTGGTGTTGATCAATTTAGAATATTACTGAATATGTTATCGCTTCAAGTTAATTGATTAGAAAAGCAGAAGAAAAAACAACCACTGCCGCCGGTGGGATCCGAACCCACGACCTCCGAATTACGCGTCCGGTGCTCTACCTCTGAGCTACGGCGACGGCTGTCAAATCTTCTGCTTTTGGGGGTATTTATGTTTACAAGTAACCTAACTTTGAGAGTGTTCATCAGCGCCACCCACGTTCATAAGCGGCGGACGTAGAACGTCCTGAGTTACCGAAGTTGTGACGTAGAACGTCATCGAACGGAAAGGGTGGAAGCTGCGTGAGAACCCTCTTATGCTTCCTATGGCGTCAAGGCTGCCAGAACCGAGGCCCTCGCTAAGTAATTAAGCAAACAAGGGAAGGTAATGAGGGGCTCGTTATAAATATGAAAGAAGCCAACAGCCACAGAAACCAAGGGGCACAGGGGATTGTTTAATTTATTTATTTTGTGGTGTTGATCAATTTAGAATATTACTGAATATGTTATCGCTTCAAGTTAATTGATTAGAAAAGCAGAAGAAAAAACAACCACTGCCGCCGGTGGGATCCGAACCCACGACCTCCGAATTACGCGTCCGGTGCTCTACCTCTGAGCTACGGCGACGGCTGTCAAATCTTCTGCTTTTGGGGGTATTTATGTTTACAAGTAACCTAACTTTGAGAGTGTTCATCAGCGCCACCCACGTTCATAAGCGGCGGACGTAGAACGTCCTGAGTTACCGAAGTTGTGACGTAGAACGTCATCGAACGGAAAGGGTGGAAGCTGCGTGAGAACCCGTGGGTTCTCACGCAGCACGCGGAGGTCGTGGGTTCGGATCCCACCGGCGGCAGTGGTTGTTTTTTCTTCTGCTTTTCTAATCAATTAACTTGAAGCGATAACATATTCAGTAATATTCTAAATTGATCAACACCACAAAATAAATAAATTAAACAATCCCCTGTGCCCCTTGGTTTCTGTGGCTGTTGGCTTCTTTCATATTTATAACGAGCCCCTCATTACCTTCCCTTGTTTGCTTAATTACTTAGCGAGGGCCTCGGTTCTGGCAGCCTTGACGCCATAGGAAGCATAAGAGGGTTCTCACGCAGCTTCCACCCTTTCCGTTCGATGACGTTCTACGTCACAACTTCGGTAACTCAGGACGTTCTACGTCCGCCGCTTATGAACGTGGGTGGCGCTGATGAACACTCTCAAAGTTAGGTTACTTGTAAACATAAATACCCCCAAAAGCAGAAGATTTGACAGCCGTCGCCGTAGCTCAGAGGTAGAGCACCGGACGCGTAATTCGGAGGTCGTGGGTTCGGATCCCACCGGCGGCAGTGGTTGTTTTTTCTTCTGCTTTTCTAATCAATTAACTTGAAGCGATAACATATTCAGTAATATTCTAAATTGATCAACACCACAAAATAAATAAATTAAACAATCCCCTGTGCCCCTTGGTTTCTGTGGCTGTTGGCTTCTTTCATATTTATAACGAGCCCCTCATTACCTTCCCTTGTTTGCTTAATTACTTAGCGAGGGCCTCGGTTCTGGCAGCCTTGACGCCATAGGAAGCATAAGAGGGTTCTCACGCAGCTTCCACCCTTTCCGTTCGATGACGTTCTACGTCACAACTTCGGTAACTCAGGACGTTCTACGTCCGCCGCTTATGAACGTGGGTGGCGCTGATGAACACTCTCAAAGTTAGGTTACTTGTAAACATAAATACCCCCAAAAGCAGAAGATTTGACAGCCGTCGCCGTAGCTCAGAGGTAGAGCACCGGACGCGTAATTCGGAGGTCGTGGGTTCGGATCCCACCGGCGGCAGTGGTTGTTTTTTCTTCTGCTTTTCTAATCAATTAACTTGAAGCGATAACATATTCAGTAATATTCTAAATTGATCAACACCACAAAATAAATAAATTAAACAATCCCCTGTGCCCCTTGGTTTCTGTGGCTGTTGGCTTCTTTCATATTTATAACGAGCCCCTCATTACCTTCCCTTGTTTGCTTAATTACTTAGCGAGGGCCTCGGTTCTGGCAGCCTTGACGCCATAGGAAGCATAAGAGGGTTCTCACGCAGCTTCCACCCTTTCCGTTCGATGACGTTCTACGTCACAACTTCGGTAACTCAGGACGTTCTACGTCCGCCGCTTATGAACGTGGGTGGCGCTGATGAACACTCTCAAAGTTAGGTTACTTGTAAACATAAATACCCCCAAAAGCAGAAGATTTGACAGCCGTCGCCGTAGCTCAGAGGTAGAGCACCGGACGCGTAATTCGGAGGTCGTGGGTTCGGATCCCACCGGCGGCAGTGGTTGTTTTTTCTTCTGCTTTTCTAATCAATTAACTTGAAGCGATAACATATTCAGTAATATTCTAAATTGATCAACACCACAAAATAAATAAATTAAACAATCCCCTGTGCCCCTTGGTTTCTGTGGCTGTTGGCTTCTTTCATATTTATAACGAGCCCCTCATTACCTTCCCTTGTTTGCTTAATTACTTAGCGAGGGCCTCGGTTCTGGCAGCCTTGACGCCATAGGAAGCATAAGAGGGTTCTCACGCAGCTTCCACCCTTTCCGTTCGATGACGTTCTACGTCACAACTTCGGTAACTCAGGACGTTCTACGTCCGCCGCTTATGAACGTGGGTGGCGCTGATGAACACTCTCAAAGTTAGGTTACTTGTAAACATAAATACCCCCAAAAGCAGAAGATTTGACAGCCGTCGCCGTAGCTCAGAGGTAGAGCACCGGACGCGTAATTCGGAGGTCGTGGGTTCGGATCCCACCGGCGGCAGTGGTTGTTTTTTCTTCTGCTTTTCTAATCAATTAACTTGAAGCGATAACATATTCAGTAATATTCTAAATTGATCAACACCACAAAATAAATAAATTAAACAATCCCCTGTGCCCCTTGGTTTCTGTGGCTGTTGGCTTCTTTCATATTTATAACGAGCCCCTCATTACCTTCCCTTGTTTGCTTAATTACTTAGCGAGGGCCTCGGTTCTGGCAGCCTTGACGCCATAGGAAGCATAAGAGGGTTCTCACGCAGCTTCCACCCTTTCCGTTCGATGACGTTCTACGTCACAACTTCGGTAACTCAGGACGTTCTACGTCCGCCGCTTATGAACGTGGGTGGCGCTGATGAACACTCTCAAAGTTAGGTTACTTGTAAACATAAATACCCCCAAAAGCAGAAGATTTGACAGCCGTCGCCGTAGCTCAGAGGTAGAGCACCGGACGCGTAATTCGGAGGTCGTGGGTTCGGATCCCACCGGCGGCAGTGGTTGTTTTTTCTTCTGCTTTTCTAATCAATTAACTTGAAGCGATAACATATTCAGTAATATTCTAAATTGATCAACACCACAAAATAAATAAATTAAACAATCCCCTGTGCCCCTTGGTTTCTGTGGCTGTTGGCTTCTTTCATATTTATAACGAGCCCCTCATTACCTTCCCTTGTTTGCTTAATTACTTAGCGAGGGCCTCGGTTCTGGCAGCCTTGACGCCATAGGAAGCATAAGAGGGTTCTCACGCAGCTTCCACCCTTTCCGTTCGATGACGTTCTACGTCACAACTTCGGTAACTCAGGACGTTCTACGTCCGCCGCTTATGAACGTGGGTGGCGCTGATGAACACTCTCAAAGTTAGGTTACTTGTAAACATAAATACCCCCAAAAGCAGAAGATTTGACAGCCGTCGCCGTAGCTCAGAGGTAGAGCACCGGACGCGTAATTCGGAGGTCGTGGGTTCGGATCCCACCGGCGGCAGTGGTTGTTTTTTCTTCTGCTTTTCTAATCAATTAACTTGAAGCGATAACATATTCAGTAATATTCTAAATTGATCAACACCACAAAATAAATAAATTAAACAATCCCCTGTGCCCCTTGGTTTCTGTGGCTGTTGGCTTCTTTCATATTTATAACGAGCCCCTCATTACCTTCCCTTGTTTGCTTAATTACTTAGCGAGGGCCTCGGTTCTGGCAGCCTTGACGCCATAGGAAGCATAAGAGGGTTCTCACGCAGCTTCCACCCTTTCCGTTCGATGACGTTCTACGTCACAACTTCGGTAACTCAGGACGTTCTACGTCCGCCGCTTATGAACGTGGGTGGCGCTGATGAACACTCTCAAAGTTAGGTTACTTGTAAACATAAATACCCCCAAAAGCAGAAGATTTGACAGCCGTCGCCGTAGCTCAGAGGTAGAGCACCGGACGCGTAATTCGGAGGTCGTGGGTTCGGATCCCACCGGCGGCAGTGGTTGTTTTTTCTTCTGCTTTTCTAATCAATTAACTTGAAGCGATAACATATTCAGTAATATTCTAAATTGATCAACACCACAAAATAAATAAATTAAACAATCCCCTGTGCCCCTTGGTTTCTGTGGCTGTTGGCTTCTTTCATATTTATAACGAGCCCCTCATTACCTTCCCTTGTTTGCTTAATTACTTAGCGAGGGCCTCGGTTCTGGCAGCCTTGACGCCATAGGAAGCATAAGAGGGTTCTCACGCAGCTTCCACCCTTTCCGTTCGATGACGTTCTACGTCACAACTTCGGTAACTCAGGACGTTCTACGTCCGCCGCTTATGAACGTGGGTGGCGCTGATGAACACTCTCAAAGTTAGGTTACTTGTAAACATAAATACCCCCAAAAGCAGAAGATTTGACAGCCGTCGCCGTAGCTCAGAGGTAGAGCACCGGACGCGTAATTCGGAGGTCGTGGGTTCGGATCCCACCGGCGGCAGTGGTTGTTTTTTCTTCTGCTTTTCTAATCAATTAACTTGAAGCGATAACATATTCAGTAATATTCTAAATTGATCAACACCACAAAATAAATAAATTAAACAATCCCCTGTGCCCCTTGGTTTCTGTGGCTGTTGGCTTCTTTCATATTTATAACGAGCCCCTCATTACCTTCCCTTGTTTGCTTAATTACTTAGCGAGGGCCTCGGTTCTGGCAGCCTTGACGCCATAGGAAGCATAAGAGGGTTCTCACGCAGCTTCCACCCTTTCCGTTCGATGACGTTCTACGTCACAACTTCGGTAACTCAGGACGTTCTACGTCCGCCGCTTATGAACGTGGGTGGCGCTGATGAACACTCTCAAAGTTAGGTTACTTGTAAACATAAATACCCCCAAAAGCAGAAGATTTGACAGCCGTCGCCGTAGCTCAGAGGTAGAGCACCGGACGCGTAATTCGGAGGTCGTGGGTTCGGATCCCACCGGCGGCAGTGGTTGTTTTTTCTTCTGCTTTTCTAATCAATTAACTTGAAGCGATAACATATTCAGTAATATTCTAAATTGATCAACACCACAAAATAAATAAATTAAACAATCCCCTGTGCCCCTTGGTTTCTGTGGCTGTTGGCTTCTTTCATATTTATAACGAGCCCCTCATTACCTTCCCTTGCAGGCTAATGAGAGTGCATCACTAAGAAGCCAACCACAGTGGACCACGGGACAGGTCCCAACATCCGACAAACCGAAAAGCAAACGTATTAGGGTCCAAATATATAATACGCTCAAGCTAGAGTACTGATCGATAATCTGGGACCTATCGCCATAGCCAATTTGAAGAAGTGCAGTGGGACACTGCTCGTTTCATTTATAATAAACATCGTCGCACTGATTAATCAACTGCTGTAATGACCACAAAGGCTTAATTCCTCTACATATCTGAATAAAAGTATCTCGCTTGTCATTTAGAAACTAACATCTTCGCCTAAAATGTGGTCTTTCGCCTACAGACTATATAAAACCCCAGGGCACTGGTAAGCGATGCCACTTTCGTTACTACAGATCTTCGTACTTTGTTAGCACAAACAAACTTATGTTCCCGCCACGGTGGTCGAATTTCGATGGAGGCGAAATGTTAGAGGCCCGTGTACTGTGCGATGTCAGTGCACTTCAAAGAATATTAGTGGGTCGAAATTTCTGGAGCCCTTCACTGCGAAGTGCCTCACAGCCTAAGTCGCTTTGGGACGTTAAATCCCCATAAACTATAAACCATTTTCCTGTTTTCCGGGCCATTTCACGGTGAAATGAAATACCACAAAATGTGCTACTAATTGACAACTCTGAAAAGGCAGTAACGAACATTTAAAATGACTTTTTTTCTCCAATGCTATCGCCGTGTATACTTGCCGTATATTGTTAATTCTCTTCTGAGAGCGTATGCATGTGATAAATTGCTTTGCATTATCTACAGAAAGCCGCCGCGGTAGCTCAGTGGTAAGAGCGCTCGGCTGCTGATACGAAAGAGGCGGCTTCGATCCCTGCCGCGGCGGACGAATTTCGATGAAGGCGAAATTCTAGAGGCCCGTGTCCTGTGCTATGTAAGTGCACATTAAAGAACCCCAGGTGGTCGAAAATTCCGGAGCCCTTCAGTACGGTGTCTCCAATAGCCTGAGTTGCTTTGGGACGTTAAACCCCAATAAACAAACAAATCATTACCTACAGCTCATATTGCAGTTGTCGAAGAAACAAATTAACGTTACGTATGTTTTTACTTTCCCGGGGCTTTGACCGAAGCAATATTGTATAAATAAATGAAGAATTATGCTGAAACTTTTGAACTGAAGAAGAGTTTATTACCTTTATTGGATCTTAGTGCACTAGATCCAATGTTAGCCTGCTTTTGCCTATTGTTTCTACGGCGGAAAGATTGGATCTTTATTCTTGCATTCTTGCGATGAATATACAATTTCAGGAACTTGGCCTTCGCAGTGCTTATTGAAC
Source organism: Amblyomma mixtum (assembly GCF_055824585.1). NCBI lineage: Eukaryota > Metazoa > Arthropoda > Arachnida > Ixodida > Ixodidae > Amblyomma > Amblyomma mixtum. The sequence continues at coordinate 116,601,480 of NC_143019.1, read as the reverse complement.
TCGTATTCACAGATACGATAAACACAACGTCGATCCTTTAAGCGTTCGAAGTAGCGCCCGCAGCGTTCGTCGATCTTTTCATCCCATTGGTAGACCTCACATTTCAGTCTTCCTGGAAGCAAAGAGCCAGTGGATTATTACCAAGAACCACACTTGACTGGCAGAGATAGATTGGCCAGTACGCGTAGTCTGTAGGGGCTTTCAGCCAGAAGCATTTTTGAAGCTAGGGGCACGAGATCGCAACACACTGATGCACTGGCTGTAGGCATTCTTCCCCGAAAAAAAAAATGCCCCCGGAAAAAAAGTCCCTTGAGGAAGCGCCCACATGAAAAACGAGCCCCCATGTGAAAAATTACATAAAGAATGATGTCCAGAAACCGACTTGCGATAAATTTCCCCTCTTTTTGGACGATTCCTAGACCTTGAGAATAGCTGTAAGCATGAAGTATTTTTCAGAAGACACTATGCTCTTGCATTGGAGGCCATGCCAAGAAACGTCAAAAGACAAATCACTTCCGCAGGTGACTTCCATGAAGTGTCCAACGATCAAGAGAGACACTTGCTCTCCACCACGCTCTTTCTGCTGCCACCATTTTTTATGGACGCGCCATGGTAGCTGGGTCAGTGATGGAGGTGGGTGGTAGAGGCAAAAGCGGGATTAGACTTACAGTGCTCAGCAATTGCTCCGCCTAAGTCACTGGTTTAATTGATTTTGATTGTAATACTGTTCCATAAGGCCACTTTCCTCTAAAAGCTTCAAGAATGGTTGTGAAACTCAGTTCTGCTAATTTCGGAAGGCCTCAGGGTACAGGATGACAGCCATCGGATGACTTCCGTGCCGATGGATTGAATCACTGTAGCCTACAATGTTGCAAGAATGTTGATCCTCGGTCCTCTATCAACAATGGCCGGCTGGATGCTCCACATCGCAGGAGGAGAAATAGGAGGCGCTCGCCGTAAAGTTATGATTTAGCTCTGTTTACTCGCCTGTACATACTACCGAAAACATACCATGGATCAAAGCAATCGATTATTTCCCGGACAGCTACTGGCATTAGTCTCTTACGGAACGGCCCACAATAAAAGCACCTCTGCAGCCAATTATATTTTGTACAGCACAAGCGGTGACAAGCATCCATTTAGAGCACTCTGCATGCCGGTACTGCACATGACGTAAGATGAGCTGAGCACCTTGCTTGGGAAGAGCTTGCGCCCAGTAGAAAACCGGCGCGTTTCTTGAGACTCCGGGGATCGAATCCCCTTGGCTCCCGCATGTGACGTGTTTTTTAACACCACACGGCGTTACGACAAGCTTCGTATCGGTCGTTTCGGGGTGATATTCCTACTTCGACATTTTATTCGACGATATTTCTCTTTATTATATTTATAACATGATATTTATAACTCCTTTATTATATTTATAATTAAATGCCCAATCACTGCACTTTCATCGAATGGTGATTGATATTTATGAAACTAAAAATGTCCACGGTCACATCACCGGATTTGTTATCCGGCGGTAGTTTCTCTGGTATCTCTTATAATCACGCGTAACACACCATTCTGCCTGGATCGTACATATTTTCGAGGTAAGCACGGTTCCTAAAGGCCACGGGGGGGGGGGAAAAGGGAAACGTAGCAGGGCGTGGCACCGAGTCGTGTGGGTTGATGACAATGCGATGTTTGCAGGATAATGTAATCATAGCTGGCACAACATATGTTTAGTGGGAAGTAAATGGAAGAGATGTTTTTCTGCTATAGATAAAGGAACGCCTAATGATGATGAGGGCGCATTGCGTTTGTTGTTCAATTTCCTGACGTCATTCTTCTGTCGGCGCAGTGTTCGAGGGATGTCAGTTGTCTCGACGGCAAATAACGGTTTTACTGCAAGAAATAGCATGTGGAGTATGGAAATTCATAAAGCGAATGTACTGGCTATCTTTTAGAGCTCAGCTTTTAGGCGCCTGTACCTAGGATGAGCATAACGTCGGCCTCAGCATAACCGAGGGAACCAGCGCATCGGAGGATGTAATAGACCGCGAATAGACCTCAGGTGCGGATAACGAAGAGCGCGCAAAGAGGAAAGCCGTGGCATGAAGGGAATAAAAAGGAGATTATTCTGGAGCACGCTCAAAGGCTCGCTCGCTCCAATAAATTTAACTCCCGGTTATTTCGACAGTGCTATACAGATCGTATATCTCGTACCGACTGCTTTACTAATACGCTGCCGCCTACGGTGGGCTGCGATCTCCTTTTCCCCTAATCCGTCGGCAAAGAGCTTCTTACCGAAACTGTTATGTTAAAAGGCAGCTGTGCCAGCCATTGGCAGTGGCATTTTGCCGCACCGTGTTAAGTAGCATCCGCGGATTCGTCCTTCTGCTGTTTGCCACGGTTTGTTCCCACACAGTGATATGTGACACTTTGTGTGAGACTGCTATTGCGTCATTTCCTTACCTCAAAAACCTATTCTCCAATTTTCAATTTCTATTTTGTGTTTAATTGTGTGCGGTTATTCAAAATATTGTGTAATATGTTGTGTTACTTCTGTACCTACGCGCGCGATTGATGAGAAAACGTTACAATTTTAAGGAATCTGGAGTAGAAGAGGGCAGACGGCGGAAAAGAATTGCCCTGAAGGACTCACTAAGTTCCAAGAAACTGCCATAACTACCTGCCAGGCGATGACTTTAATGGCATTTCCAACGAATGACATCAGTCTGAGCTGACATCCTTTCTTGCGTTGTTGTCACGCGACGCAAAACATTCCAGTGAGGATTCGAAGCCTAAACTCATATCCGCCTCTCTACGGCACTGCGTGTTCTGTACATGGTCGCCTATTTTTCAAATACTGCAGCGGCTGCCCTGAAATATCACACTACCAAAACAGGTAATCGTAAGCCAATTTTTCCAACTGGCGAAAAAGGGCAGGTGGGGGGAAGTCGAAGAAAATTTCCGTCTTACTGTTCTTATCGAGGAATGTAAGAAGAAAACACTTGTCAGTGTCGTTCCAATACCGTAATGTATACATTCTCTCCGTCTCCACATCTGAAAAAATATTGTAAAGTGAACAAAAGGGGCTTTAGTAAGAAATGAAGGAACAAGTTTATCACTGAAGTGGGCTAAAAATTGTTTTTTGACTTCAGTTAATACGGTCACTTGTTTATTTGGATTGTTTGAATTAATTCAGCGCATTCTCGAAATTCATGATTACGTCTTATGATTTCAGCAAAATATTCAGGCAGTATATATTTTTATTGTAGCTCAAGGGCTCCGTCAGGCGAACTACATCAAGAATGCGGTTTGAAAATTGCCGGCGGACGAAGTTGATTATGGTGTCCCAAAATGCGGCGTATATTGGAAGGTGGTCGGCGCCGCGCGGGGGCGATCTCCCCGGCGCGGGCAGTTATAATCAAGGAGAAGGAAACGCCGGAAGCGCCTAGCCTTGTGTGTGTTGCTGCCCTCTCTACATCGCTCACTGCTGCAGCGCCACAATGTGGAGGGCATAGCTTTGAGTAGGTTGAGTGATATCCTCTCCCCTTCACTCGAGCGCCGGTGGCAGCGCAACACAAGAAAGATCTAGAAGCTTCTGGAAGCCAGTCTCCGCGCCCGACCAATGGGGACGTGCGCCCGGCGTTAGAAAGAGAAGGAAATTGCACAGCTGATACTCAGGGTATGTGCGCGCCTGCATTGGTGTGAAGAACGAACAGATGCGGAATGCGCCTTTATATGAAGGGCGTTGACCGCTATCTGTCAGTACGAGTGGGCTTTCAGGCGTCAGAGAAGCGTGCCCGCTCGACTCCCTGGACAGCACCATTCGCCCAGCCACAGTCCTACGGGGCAGCGCGCCAGCCTGCGGGACGGCATCGTCGTGAACCTCTGGTCGTCGGACTGTCGAAGTGCCCGGTGAACAAGATGTGTTTTGTTTCCTCTCATTTCTGTTAGTGAACTTTAGATGCAATAATTCATTTATCTTGTAATCTCTCTCGTGTGTAACTTTGGTCGAGTTGCATTCTATTGCAAACCACTTTGTATGTGCTCGTACGAGTGATTGTGAAATCCTCTGTATCGTCTCATTGCTGCATAAAGAGTGTTTTGTTTGGGAACCTTTGGCTCTGGCCCATTCTCTGGCTTGCGGCCGGCGAAAGCCGGGCACCAAAAGAGCACCCCCCTATCACTTGATAGCTGGTCTCTGGCTGAGTTTACCACGCTGAGTCCAGGATATCTCCTTCGTGACCGAGGCCGATACACCCCACTCATGCACACATTCATACACAACAAGCACCGCCCGACATCATAGCGCTTCAAGAGACGGGCACTACGCCAACATTCGCAGGATATACTTCCTATGAGACTCAAGTGAAAGGAAGAACTGCAACCCTCGTCAGTGAGGCGCTCGTCGCCATAAAACATGACAAGATTGCCGATACCAACGTAGAACACGTGATACTAGAAATTATACCAAAGAAGAAAAGAAAAAGGGGCAGCATCTTCATTGTGAATGCGTACAGTCCTCCAAAACAGAGGAAAGCAAAATTCCCCGAACTTTTCCATGGCGCACGCAAACTAGCAAAAAACAACACGCTAATCATACTAGGAGACTTCAATGCCATGGACAAAAGCTGGGGATACCAGACAGCTAACCCAAAAGGTAAAGCACTAGCAGCGGCAGCAAAAAACACTTACTGCAACCTCCTCACAGACTCAGACACTCCAACCAGAATCGGAAACAGCGTCAGTACCGACACCTGCCCCGACCTCACGTTCATACGGGGAGCAGAACAGGCAGTGTGGGAGAACGTGTTAGAAAATCTGGCCAGTGCCCACTACATACTTAAAACGCAAGTAACCTCAGACAGGCTAAAGCGCCAGCTGGGATCGGGAAAAATTACGGATTGGAGCGCTTTTCGAGAGGCATGCGACGGGAATCTCGCCGCGAACGGGATCCAATCGATAGAAGAGTGGGGAAACATGCTGAAAGAAAAACAGCGCAAGTACACTAAAGAAATCACGCGAATGACGCAGACACCCGTGGTGGACGCCAGGCTGCTCAAGCTATGGGAAGCTAGACGCGGGCTCACCGAGAGGTGGAAGCAACAAAAGTACAACCGAAAACTAAAACTTAAGATCGCAGAAGACACAGCGAAAGCAGAGGAGTAAGCGGCGCAATTGGCAATGCAAAACTGGCAACAATTCAGTGACTCCCTCAACGGAACTTTGAGCACATCGAGGACGTGGCATGTACTCAAGGCAACAAAAACCAAGGCAGAAAACAACAAAGCCATCTACCGGTTAATCCACCAGTTCGAGGGACCAGATTCAGCACTCCTGGAAAACGTACGCGTTAAGTGCTGCGGGGACACACACCCAGCAGCTTACGCAGAGCGCTATCGGGGAAGCGAAAACGACACCCTGGAAACCCATCACGCGAGAAGAGGTCTACATAATAATTCGAAACACAACCAGAAACACGGCCGCGGGTGCAGACAAGATCAATAACGCACTCATCCGCAACCTCAGTGATGAGCTAGTCGCAGAATTAACCGACTTTCTCAACAAACACTGGGAAGCGGAGACCGTCCCCGAGGAGTGGAAGCATGCGGATGTTGTCATGATTCCTAAACCGGGCAAGAAACTACAAATTGAGAACCTCAGACCGATCTCGCTCACATCGTGCCTAGGAAAACTATACGAACGAGTGGTGACGCTCAGACAACAACAGTACATGGAGGACAACGAACTGTATCCCCAAAGCATGTTCGGTTTCAGAGCAAAACTATCGACCCAAGATGTACTACTTCAAATCAAAGAAGTACTTGGGAACGTCCCCAAGAGCGGAGAAAACATAATAATGGCATTGGACATCAAGGGGGCTTTTGACAATGTAAGTCACGAGGCTATCCTTACTGGCATGAACGACATGAACTGCGGGAGGAGAATCTACGGCTACGCCAAAGCCTTCCTCTCAAACAGAACGGCAACGATTGGCCTGGGGGAGCTCAGATCAGACAAGTTCCTTACTCCAAATAAAGGAACAACTCAAGGATCGCTTATCTCCCCTACGCCCTTCAACATAGCCATGATTGGCTTGGCAAAACAGTTAAAAGCAATCGACGGCATACACCATGCCGTGTATGCCGACGACATCACCATCTGGGACAAGACAGGCTCGCTCGGAGAGAAAGAGAAATTACAAAAGGCAGCCACCTGCGTAGAGAACTGCGTCAGAGCAAGAGTACTAGCATGCTCCACCGAGAAATCAGAGCTCCTAAGAGTTTGGAGAGGAAAACAAAATCGCACAGTCCCCACTAGCGACGACTTAAAGTTGAACGTCTACCTCGAGGGGAAGTCGATACAGGAAAAAACACTCATCAGAATATTGGGGATGTGGATACAGTCAAACCAACGCTGCACTCGAACCCTCGCCCCACTCAAAGCATCCACTGTACAAGTGGCCCGCATGATCACGAGCATCTCACACACACGTCATTGTATGCGAGAGGAAGACACACATCTGGAAACACTTTATCATCGACTTCGTCTTAATGCTGCATATACAAACGGCTTACGATACCGTTTTAGAAAAATGGACAGTCCGCACTGTGACAACTGTGCCGCGATAGAAACTGTGGAGCATATCTTGCTTGAGTGCCCTGCATATGCTAACGAGCGTGCGTACTATGAACATTGCATGCAGAAGCTCTGCTCAGTGCCCCTTACAATGGACAAAGTTTTAGGTCCCTTAGTCTGCCTTAGGCAACAGAGACTTGCAATGATTTTTCTATTCACATATTTAAAAGACATTGGACATCTCGATAAGCTTTAAATTCACTTGCACGTCACCTTCATGCATTCTTCATGCAGTGAACTTCGTCAGCCCATTTGACGGACTATGCACTCCATCACTCCATAGGTTACATCAATACTCGCCATTGCATCCTTAGTACCCATTTCATGGCCGCATTTTATCTTCGTTTTTTTTTACCTCTTCCACTCTGCTCTCCTTCTGTCTTTATCTCCCAAATTCCCCTCCCTACGCAGAGTAGCATGCCAGCGATTTTTAAACGCCGGCTAAATTCTCTGCTCTTCATTAAAGAGTCTCTCTCTCTCAAGTTGGTCAGAAGCCTGGTAGTCAGCCGAGTGACATACAGCCTCCCCTACTACAATCCCATCAAGAGTGAGGTACAACAGGCGGACGTGATTCTACGCAAAGCCTACAAAACCGCACTCCACCTTCCTCACAGCACTTCAACCGAAAAGCTCCTAGCCCTAGGACTACACAACACTTTCGATGAATTGAGAGAGGCACAACTAGTCTCCCAACTGCGCAGACTACAGCAGACCTCATCTGGCAGGGAGCTCCTAAAGAAACTGGGCCGCGCCGATCAAATTCAAAAGATACAGAGGACAGAAACAATCCCGGACGAATATCGCAACACACTAAAAGTAACGTCCATACCCCGGAACATGGATCCCAACCTACACAAAGCACGCAGAGAGGCAAGGGCTGAATACCTACAAAAGACATTAGCACCCCAAGAAACGACGGTATACGTGGACGCAGCCACATACACTAGAAGAGCAGGGCAGCACAACAGCAATGCGGTAACAACGGTGATTGACTCGACCCTACGCGAGATCACCAGCTCATCACGACAAGACTGTACGATAGTCGAGGCTGAGGATGCGGCCGTCGCTCTAGCGGCAGCGGAGGGCTATCGATCTAAACGGTCTCTAAAAATCCTTAAAGACTCACAAAAAGCATGCCGCAACTACCTACGCGGCAGAATAGGGCACAGAGCGCTTTGCATACTCCGCTTTGGGGGCCACATAACACAACGACAAACAAACGAAGAACCAATCAGGCATACGATAGTATGGACGCCGGGACACGCGGGAGTAACAGGGAACCAAGAGGCGGACAGGATAGCTCGAGGGTACACTTATTACCGAGCATCGAACGTAGGCGACCTCGAGGGGAACGAACCTGTACCCCAAGATTATTCGGCGATACTAAATTATTACAAGGGCTGCAGAAAGCGGTATCCACCACCGGACAACTCCCTCAGCAGAGAGGACTCTGTCGCGTGGAGGCAGCTACAGACGGGCTCCTACCCGAACCTACACGTACTCAACAAAATGTATCCAATACAATACAATGACAAATGCCCTTGGTGCCAAGAACCCCCCACGCTGTACCACAAAACGTGGGCATGACAGAGGATAAGCGTGGTACCAGTGATAACAAAGACGAGTGCGGAGCAATGGGAGGGAGTGCTCTCCAGCGATCGCCGGGTCAACCAAGAAGGTCTGATTCGGCGAGCACAACTGGCAGCAGCATCCAGCGGAGCCCTGGACTAAGGGCAACCGACCTTTGAGCAAGCTGGACGAAGCCACCTCAAAACCGCCGAATACAACCGAATCTAGAGCTAATAAAGTTTTCACTCACTCATTCACTTGATAGGGGACATGATGATATGATGAAAGGGGAGATGATAGCTTCCGTTTAAAAACGCGCTTTCCTAGAATGCAATACAAATAACCAAATGCACAGCGGGGCAAGTTGATAATTATTAATACCGATAAAACATCGCAAAACGGGACCGACAAGACGAAAGGCAAAGAACGAGCGCTGATTCTAGAATGAAGAACAAACGTAAGTTCAAATTGGGAACGTGCGTGGGCACGCACAAAATTTATTTAAAACGGCGTTGTGCCCCCTGAAGCAAGAAACATTCTTGCAGGCAGATCCGAGGTAATAGCCGCCTCGGTGACTGAGTGAGTATGGTGCTCCGCTGCTACACCAGCGACGCGGGTACGACCCCAGCAGCAGCGTTCGCATTTCGATGGAAGCGAAATGCTAGAGGCCCGTGTACTGCGCGATTCGGGTGCACGTTAAAGAACCCCAGGCGGTCTAAATTTCCGGAGCCCTTCAATACGGCGTGCTTCACAGCCTGAGTCGCTTTGGTACGTTAAACCAAACAATAAACATACCCCACACAACACCCCTAATTTTCGAGCTTCCTTCTGGCACCAGCTTTGAGGAAGCCGAGGAGCGCATGCACTCGTTTGCTGAGCTCACCGCTAACTCCCACGCTGAGCGCCTAATCAACCCGCCGCCCCACCCATCCCTCACTACCAGAGGGCAATCAATCTGGCGTCCCCTGCAGACGCGAACGCTGCCTACACCAGCCAATGTTTCTAAATTTATGCCGGTACCCCCTATATGTATCTTGTGCTCCTACCCGAAGGCCACCCTTGCCGATATCCTCCTATCACTCCCGGCGCCTTCTCACCGCGCTGGGCCGGTGCCTCTCAGAACCTGGGACACCTCACTGCTGTCTGCGGACCTGTCCAGGCAGAAGATCGCCGCCCGCCGGGCCGCATACGTCATAGACGAACACCACATGAACGTTACGACCATGAGTAGGGCATGCAGAGACCCAGGAGGCGTGCGGGCCTCGAATTATCTTGCTAAATAAACTTTTCCCATCACCAAATCGCAAACTTGATGTAACAGATGGCGTGAATTCCTGCATGGTCCCTCAATTAGTAATTTATCACTCAGGCTGAACTATAGCTCTAGCAGCCACCCTCAGTCTTCTCGCCATCCCCCCCCCCCCTCTCGCCTCCCTGTGACAACGCGAAAAATTATCTCGAGGCCCTTGGCAGCGAAATCGGCAGCGCTGCTCACGGTCAGGTGTTCGAAAAGTGGCCCATAGTGCCAACATGGCCAACGCAGGTAAGCTACAGCGCCTGCACATGGCAGGTGAGTTTTTGGTGTGTTAACATTAGTAGGCCCTTGAAGGTGAAAACTGTCCGGCGGCGCCGCTGCGGGCGTCGGCATCTGTGCGAAGGCTCCACATCGCTTGCGATGGGAAGGAAGACGTATGAAGGAATGTATTAGAAAATTACTGAAACAGCGAGCCTCCGGGAAAAATATACAGCCTCCCGAAGAACTATCTATGCGAAAATGAAGCTTTCTGTTATTATTTCTTCTCGCATTGAAGGAAAAGCCCAACCTAGAACTCACAAGGCCCACAGGGGTATGGTTGTTGAACTGTTACTTGCCAGTGGAGTGGCGCACTGCTAAAGGGCAAAACCAATCTAAAGGTAAGGACACGGGTTCTGCTTAAAGTACGCAAATTTAAAGCTTAGTTAGCGCCCTAAGTGCTCGCTACACGGCTAACAAGCAAATCCCTTTCCCTGGTTGTTTTTTGCAAAGACGATACAAGTTGCCTACTCCAGCAGTAAGCAATCCCTCCGAAGCGATAAAGCCGGGCAGAGCAGCAGCCACAGTTTGGTGGTGTTTTAAACTGAGGGAAGATAAGAAGGAAGCATGGCTGCCACATTCAGGAAACTCCGACAGAGCGCTTGCTTCCAGTATTTAAACGAACAGGTTTGCACCTCCTCAGGTACACAGGACATGGCTACTTTGCTGAAGTATTCCTTACCTTCGAGCGGGCTCATGGTAATAGTCGCGTTGAGGTCTTCCTCTTTTCCTTCTCCCAGGGTTCCAAGGTATGTGGTGTGATGTCTGTAAAATATTACTTTCACTTCATTCCTTCAGTCGAATTCGGAACATGGGTGGACCGAGCGTTCAAAACCCTGGCTGCTATAATACATGGACTACGATAAAAATAGCACCAGAGTACTCACAGAGAGAAAAAAAAATATTTGACATACGCAGAGCGGTTCTCTGTGAGAATCGAAAAAAAAACAACGACAAAAGCGGATGAACAAGCTGTACATAATAACTGGATACTGGGAATGCTGGGATTTCTAGGTAATATCAAAAGAAAAACGGGGGAAAATTTTTCTGGGAAGCGCCTTTAAAACAACCGCTGCTATCTACTTTCCTGGTATTTTTCCCTCCGTGCTTAGTTTGCGGTCGACGCCTTAAAGAATCTTTTCTTGAAGGACAGTGTTCGATGCACAATAGAGACAGATTCCTTGGGCACAAACGAAGGTTTACTGCACATGCCTTGTCCTAGGGGTAGAGGCATCCCATAGCCATAGAAAGAACATTGAACGTGGCCCCATGGGTGCTATGCCATACACAGCAAAAAGCAAGCTCATTGCGAACGGGGCGTTTCTTTTAACAACCGTGTCGCAGCTGTTATTCTCGATCTCAACCCTAGATTTTTGCTGGGTTGCCCTCCTTTCTGGCGTTGTGACACCGGTTTCAAAAATTTGTGCTCAGGCGTGGAGGTCGTACCGCCGCAAACGCAAGCGCACTGCTGTTTCTCGAAATGCTGGTGACATTCATCCCGTCCAGGTCAGCGCGCGCGAGGCTGCGGCAGTTTAACTGCTCAATAGGTCGCTTTGTAGCAATGCTTTTTCGCCGGGCGTTCCACATATACTCTAGAATAAGTGTACTTTGTCTCAGTATAGTATTAATAATATCACCTAGCGGGTAGCAGCAGAATGATCTGCATGCCAACCTAGAACGTTGGCTCTACTTGTTCGTCGCCATCGAACCGCCTAAGAAGGTTCTCGAAATTACTCCTATACATGTCATGTGTGGCGGCTGCCGGCTCAACGAAACCACAAATCAACTTTTGGTGCGCCAGACTACAGACGTCCTGGTTCCTTAACAGCCGCATGTAATGAAAATTCACCGCGATATAATTTCTTTAAGTTCTATTCTCTAGTGAACTGCCGTCCGTTATAAAGTTCGACTGATTGCGTTATAAGACAAATATTTTGCGGACGTGCAGTCATCACTGAATTCTTAGATTCTATACTACTAAGCAAAACATCTCATCAGATTAGCGAGCAAGACTGACACCATCTTTAGCTCAAATGAACTTTAATCTCTGCTAGCATTCAGGCTTGAAGGAGATTTGAGAGGTACTTCGCTCATGGCAACGCTTTGGCATTGGCGGGCAAAGAGGACTGATTCCTTTGTTCTATGACGCTCGAACAGCACCATATTTCATTTTTTTGGCATGCTGCAGAGATTCTCAGCTTATGATCAGGAAATCGTGCCCTTCAATTATCACTTGCGCTAGCTCCAATAATATTTGTCAGCGCCACAGCCAGCTATCTTAGCTATGCGACGAGAAACACTGATTTAATGACAGTTCTAATGAACTGCACGCTATATTTACATAGAACGTTTCCTCATCTTGAAAGGTAAGTACGGGCGGCTAAGCGTCACAGCTATTCATAATTTGAGACAACTAGCGACCTAGAAGATACTTATGTATTTAGATTAATGCAGGAATTTTGTATACTGCGTTCGAAGTTCTGTATTGCGAGCTCTGTCACATTCAAGGCGCAATTGCTATTGTCATCTTTACGATTTGGGTAAATAAGAGCTCATGAGAAGACACTGGTTTGCCTTTGCATAGGTTAAAATGCCCTTGCGTGATACGGATTCGGAAAGAAACCAATAGACTTCCTGGTTCTTCATTAGAGTAGAGAAAAAGTTCTCTGGCGGATATAAAAATTTCTGCGGGTCAGGATGAACATTTTTCATCAAAGCAAATGTTTCGTGTGCTGATTCTGCTCAACTCAGCAAGCTTATTCTGCGGCCGTTAGCAGCCTTAAGCTAGTGAACTAAATAAAGTTTGCCCAGTGAGAAGTACATACGAGCCGCAAAACGCAGAAAAGCAACATGTCCTTTTTTGACAAATAAAGGTTACTGTTTGCTAGAACTTGCAGTGTAGACCACTTTTCGGCTGTCAGGGAAGTGTCTTGACAACGACACTGTGTTACCCGTCTTCCAACTCCCTTAGGAAGAGCGGCTGCATGGAAATATGCGCTGAAAACTGGTTGTGATCAAAGGCAGAACACTTGAATACTATGATTGCGTTTGACAGCGGTACATGACGTGGTTGCTCCCTGCTTCGGGGGTCTACAATTCGCCCTCCAACAAAATTAACGACCAGTTGGCGACCGCGCAAGAGTAAGAAGTTGCAATGGTGACTTTTTCAATCAATTCTGAAATAAAAGAAGAATGTATTTCGATGCACAGCAGTTTAAGGCATTGAGAGGAGCTTGGCGCCAGAGATCTGGGCCTACTTGCAGGCGGGTGCCCCTTACGAAACAACTGGAAGCATATCCAATGATTTTACGCTTTTGTCGATAACTGCTGCTCAAAGACATCAAAGATCACCGTTCACCACCCAAGATTATATTTCTGAGAGGTGTGTGAGATGTGACATTATTCACATTACACCGCATGAACGTTACGACGTAGAGTGGGACCGTGCGGTGGTCCAGGGACCCAAGGGGGGTCTAAACACACTTGCCATGATAAAGTTTTTCTCTCTCTCCAGGTGGAAAAAAATGTCTTTCCATATAGGGCGCTTATGAAGAAGCCAGCATCGACTGAACTTGTTTACGGTTCCTTGTTTATTTGATCAAGGCGCCGTTGTTCTTGAAGCCTGCTCAATGTGCATGTGAAGCCTGCGCGCAGGAGGGAATTTTGTATTCACATTATATGTAGCCGAAGTTAGCATATGCAATTCTCGCAGGGCAATTTTTTGATCGATTTCTACGGGAATCTTCTAGAAGTTCACTGTGAGTGACCGTATCGTTTATGTGCTCTATGCAACATTAGTAGTGGACCCAAAAGACCACAGAGAGAGAGGGAAGAGGTGTAATAAAATTCTGAGGATATGACCTGCACGGAAACAACACTGACATACTACTTTGCGTTGGATAATGTTGTTAGGACAGAAAGGCGGAAAAAGAAGGCTGTCGAAGAGAATTGATTCAACTAAAAAGTTTAAACACGTGCGGTCACTCAAGTGCTTGAACTGCACAAGAGATTGCGGTAAAGTTTAAAAGTGCAATGTCGTGCAGTTCGGCGGAGAAGAAATTCAGTTCACGGCGAATACGATTCAAAGTATAAGCAAAAAGGTTTTTAACATGTCAGTTAGACTAGTGTCCTCCAAGAACGCAGAATATATTTTCAACGCACCCCGATGCTCCGTACGGCAGGTAGAATGACATAGAACACAGTTTATTGCTACTGCAGGTTAGGGGAGAGTGTTCATTTGATGTTCGTAATGTTCTTGCGCGTTAGAGGAAGCTGACCATTCTTAACAAACAAACTTGCGGGCAATTTTCATTTCAACAGCATCTGTCGCAATGCTCACTGGTCGCTTCGCCCAAGCGGTATTGGATGATAATGGTACACATTGGGCAGTTTCCATATGACTACGAAGTCTGGGGAGGCGGCGTCTAGGTTTTAAGTGTGGCTCCGTGCAATGAAGAAGCGCAGAATATTAGGTTGGCAAGCTACAGCGCCTATGACTTCCTCCCTGGGAGCATTTTTTAGAGCGAACGCTCTAATCCGGACGTTCAGAGCCTAGCTAAATCGTCTCCAGCGTGTATGTGCCTGGCGCGAGCGCTCCGTCCCGCGGGACTGCCTGCTCATCGGGGTCTTTGTAGCAGTAAACCGGATAATGCGAACCCAGCAAAATCGTCTTTAACATCTGCGCTAAGGAAAGACCGCAAATTGAATCAGTCGGCATGTGTTTGCCTCAGTTGAGTCATTCCCGCATGTAGCATCAATACAGACGGTCTTTGAAAGAAAAAACGAGCTTTCGCTCTAAATCGAATGCTGTAATCATGGTCTGCCAATTTTTCGCAAGTTAGGACACGATATATATTGTGAACAAAATTCTCCTGAATTTCTGGCGCTCGGGACATCTCGGATCGCTTCGTCTCCTTTTTTGATGCGGAAAAAGTTTTGAAGCACGTTTACTTACCTGTCCAGGTTAACAATAGTCGAGGTAATTGTAAAGTACGAATATATCAAACTGTAATAGGTTACTTACTAGATCACTTAGCTACCCAGACGTAGTAAAAAAGGCTTTTGTGATTCAGTGTCTCGATTAGTTTGCTTTTTACTATTTTGCTTTTTACTTGTACTTACTTTGCCTTGCCGCGTTTGTATGATATGTCGAAAAAATACTGAAGACCCACATGTTCTTTGTATTGGGTAACATTCACACATGTCCACTTCTTTCGCATGCTCCCGTGACTTCGCGTGAACAATACTATTGGGCCAGTGGTGTTTAGAGCCTAGAAGAAAAGTAGGAGCGGATTATACCACAAAGCTGCATGCATGTCTTTAATATTGTGCTTTCCACAACAATCGGTGGCGAAGTGGTTTCGGCATCCGCCTCGCATACGGGAGGTGCGAGGTTCGATCCCCAGTGCCGCCGGGCAGCCACCGGTGATGCAATGGGTACAAGCTTTACCGTGGCCTCGTGCTCGGCTTCTCTAGTGTGTGTAAGGAAGACGACGGGCATACGCGCGAGCCGCATTGCCATCGCCTGGTGCACGCTCCTGTCGACCAGCTGACCTCGGACAGCTGTTAGCCCTGCTCCCGTTGTGAAGCTTCACTGAACAAATCCCACCTTACATCTGGTGGACGTGCGGGATAGCGTTCGGCTGCGGAGTTCCAGGGCGAGAGGATATACCCCAGCAGCCTCACGAGGTATGCTGAAACCGCCGCGCTCTCTGCTGCCACGGCACAGGATGTGGCATCCCTTCTTCTGCGTCGATTCATCCTTCGGCGCGATGCCCTTCGTGAAGTCTTCAGCCACAGAGGCCGCGTCTTTCTATCTGACATCATCAAAGCTCTTCTCCGTGAGTGCAACGTCATCCATCGGACATGCGCCGCTTACCACCCTCAGACAAACGGCCTCATTGAACGCTTTAACCGAACTCTGGGGGACATGCTGTTTCGAACCACACGAACTGGAACCTCACTCTGCCGTATATGACGTTCGCGTATAATACTGCTACACAGTCTACAACCAGATTTTCTCCTTTCTTTCTTCTTTACGGCCGACATCCCTCCGTTCCCATTGATACTGTTCTCCCCCGCCAGGCACGCCGACGACTGCCGCCAGATCGCCCGGTCGCTCACGACAGCTACCCAGACCCTTCAGAAAACCCGCCACGATAAAGATCAACCTCCCCAAAATTTCTCGCCAGGCTCTCTTGTCTGGCTGGGGATACCTCCCCGTACTCCGGGCCTCTCCAGGAAATTGCTCTCTAGGTATCACGGGTCCTACCGCATCTTGCAGGAAACATCTCCCGTCAACTACATTGCTGAGCCCCTCACGTCGTCACCCGATCTCAGACGCCGCGCCCGTGGGACTGTCCACATACAGCGCCTCTAGACATACCACGACCCCACTGTCTTGTCCGCCCCTTAAGTCGCCAGGATGGCTCCTCTTCTGTCCGGGGGCCATTGTAAGGAAGACGACGTACTCGCGAGCCGCGTTGCCATCGCCTGGTGCACGCTCCTGTCGACCAGCTGACCTCGGATGGCTGTTAGTCCTGCTCCCATTGTGAAGCTTCACTGAACAAATTTATTTATTTATTTATTATTAGTACCTCAAATGCCCCTTGGTGTGGGGTATTACATGAGGGATGGGCATAATGTTCAAGTGAAGAGTGGTTCGATGGCAGTCTTGAAGGAATGTGGGTCGGAGTGGCGCACAGCGTCGACAGGCAGTTTGTTCCAGTCCCGAGCGGTCTGAACAAAAAACGAACGAAGATGTGCTGTGGTCTGTGCTGGGGGCGGATAGACGGCTTTAGGATGGCTGGTGCGGCTTGACTGTCGATGAAGTGGTAAGATTGCTGAAACATCCCACCTTACATGCAAAATGGTTGGAAAATGGGTCTTTGGCCTCATTTCGAGTAGTCGAAAATACCTTGTGCCATGACACACTTGGCCACAGAGGCCTTGGTGCCATAAAAATCCACTAACTTCAGAATTATTTTTTCCGGCCCTAGTTCTAACGAAGTGACTAATAGTACTGCACCTTTAAACTTCCCTTTAAATTTAAATTGCTTGCAATTCGCTTTTTTGAACATATTACGCTTGCCTCAAGGTTTTCTGTCCTCAGTTATTTTTTTGCGTTAAGGTTACTGATATAAGGCTGCCGAATCATCAAAATATTTGAATATTACCTTGAGCAGGGCCGGAGCGATAGCGTATTGCTCTGCGTAAAACTACACACTGTAAGCAATGGTGGGCAGTTAGAATGGAGACCGCACCCCGAGATAAGAGCCTAAGAGACTATTTCACATTATTCAAGATCCTCCGGCGCTCTGCACCGTATGAAGCAAGTAGCGGCAGCAGGCTCATGTTAACACAACACCGCAGAGTTCGTCAGTGTAGTGAATATGGCTGATTAGGTGGACTAGCCTGATATTCACGCATTCCAGCTTTCTATATCTACACTTCAAATATTAAACCCCGCACGCTTAAAATGTTAAACCTCGTCGCGCAGCTTATGGTAAAACAAAGACGAAGATGCGGATCAGAGAAAAGAAACTACAGTAGAACCTCGTTATAACGAAGCGGTTTACAACAAAATAATGGATATAACGAAAGAATAATGATTTCCCTTGGAAGTTCGGTCAACACGGCCTATAACGTAGTAATCGCCAGCTTCTTCAGCTTCGTTACAACGTGGTTCAGCTGTAGTATTAGTCATTCACTAGGAGCTATGTCAACGTTTGACACCATCTTCTTGCTTCTTTTAGTGTCTGTGGTTTTATAGGTTTTTACCCTCAAAACTTAAGCCCTCTGCATTACCAAGCTCAGTGGCATTCTGACAGATGACATTCTGGCTAAGCGGCATGAATTTCTGGGCGGTCGAACATTCGTCATTAGACTATTTTCCTCTTTTGTACAGTACCCATTTTACGTGTGAATACAAAATGACAGCCTCACCAACACCTACAGTATATTATTTATTAATTCTCCAAAGTTACAAGATGACAGAAAAAGTCTGTAAAAAGGCAGCAAAAAATTTTCACGCAACACTGCGGAGTGGTCAGGGGAACAAATGAATGCATAAAAAAATCTTTCGTGTCCTCGCTCCTGGAAACCAGGGGCCTGTGTCGACCTTCTCTGCTAAATTTTTCTTAAGTCGTTTTGAGCTCTTAACAAAGCTCAAAGGCCAATAAAACACGTCTTGATTCACTGTTTCAAAAGAATGCAGTCCTTATTGTACTGAAGCTTAGAAGGAAGGCTATTAGGGCGGCCAATAACAGTTGAGTAAAAACATTCTTCAAACACTCCAGTCCATAGATACTGCTGGGGCCTCCGAAAAAGTTTTGTCTTTCTCGCAAAAGCCATCTGAATTTAGATTCATTACTGGTCGCAAAAGTTACGTTGGCCACTGAGACTACTTGCCTGCTGTGAACGAAAAAGCAGTAATGTCTCATCGCGAGTTCTTATGCGCGTGGAGTGAAGAGTTGCGTGAGTTGTTGCATAGTTTGAATAAATAAAACCAGCGGAAGGGTGCAGGCACAGTGAGGCACACAGGGCGCTTGACTATCGGCTCAAATAAATTCAATTCAGAGTCCAGCGGCGTCCAGCACCTCTCTGTGCCTGCATCCTTCTGCTTGTTTTATTTATTCGAATTCTATTGCGAGGTTATTTAAAGGTTTTTTTTGCACCTTCTTTTGTGTTGGTGTCCTTCGTTTTTAGTGGCAACAAACGCCAATTCGCAAAGGCCTTCAGCCTACAGGTCTTTGACCTATAGGTCATACTCTATTCTAACGACCTTTACTCTAAAGCCCTTCACATCTAAGCCCTTCACTAAACGCAATCACCGTAAATTAGGTTGTTGCAACCGAAAAGTATGAGCCCGGCACGAGGAAGGAAATGATGGATTTACTGCCTTGAGTGCTAAGATGTAAGATGGCGTGCAGCCGAACGGTGCGTCTCGCCGGCACGAGAGTCTAGCTCAATTCGGAGGAACTTCGGCATCATCGTCTTCAGCAGCTGGTGCTGCTCCTGCTGCGTAAGGCCGCTGCTGCTGCTACAAGGTCTTTACCCTCTAGCCCTTCGGTCTAAAGAACCTTACCCTTAAGGCCTTCAGCTTAAAGGTATTTATCATAAAGACCTATATTTACTGTCCATGCAAGCCGTCGCTGTGGCCTAGTTGCTATGGTAATCGGCTTCTTACCTGAAAGATGAGGGTTTCATCATTGCCTTGGCGGTTGCATTTCAGTGGAGGCTAAATATGTGAGGCCCGTGTGCTGGGCGATGTCAGTGAGCATTAAGAACACCAGGTGGCGAAAATTATCCGGAGTCTTTCATAAACGGCGCCCCTCATAGCCTGAGTCGCCTTGGGACAATAAACCCCGAAAAATCAAATGAAATCAATATCTACTATCCATGCTTCATTGTCATATACCATGAACTATCTCATTATCTGCTGCTGACGTCATGCAAGACGATGGTGATGTCTTTGAGGGTTTTTGGACCACTACTGCTGGACAACGCCGACACTGCCGGATTTCGTTGCCGATGAGCCATATAATTAAGAGGTGGCCATACTGCGCCACGTCGGAAGATAAAAGCAGCTCGCGTCGCTCTGGCATCTGTGCTCTCCCTTATATTTCTGCATGTAAAGACTGCGGTGCTTGCTTCACGAATGGTAGCATCACAATGCAGTGAACAGAGGGCAATATCTCCACGAGTGGGGTTCGCTGTTACAACCAGCTTCGAAGAAAAAAAAAGAAATTGCTACGCCCCTTTGTGTACTCCGGCTCTCAAATAAAAAGATTACTTTTTATGGCCCTTTGCATATTCCTCACTCCCGATAATTCTTTCGCATTACAGAAAAAAGTGTAGGTCTTTAACATTGTTAAACCGTGCAGACGTGCGAAAGCATGTGTTTAGCCTGGTTGGCTCATGATTTTGTTTAGCTGGGTCATCGGCACATCTGGCGATGTTATTAGGCTCAGGTTAAGCACTGATCACGGTTAAGATGATTTGATCCGTTCGCGCGCAGATGGAAGGTGATGAAGACGACAATGTGTAAGGCTCAGCACCCCACCATTATTTTCTTGTTTAACATTTTGTGCACCTATCAGTTGCCGCCTGTGTCTCGGCCAATCCCCCGCAGTGGGTACGCGCCATTATCTAGAGGACAACAACAACAACAACAGCGAGAGTGTGTTGCAGTTAATAACCCTTCTGGGCCAACAACAACACAATACGAGACGTGATCGGCTATGGCAATAGCATAGTGCTCTCGTGCAGTGGCCAGCGAAACCTGTGTGTTTGTGAAAGTCTTCTGCAAGTCCGGCAGACGGTTTTGGTGGTGCTTTAGATTTATAGCGCGCCATCATGGTCCGGCTGCAGAAGATGACAACAGCTCCAGTACGCCTGCCAAGCATAAAGCACGCGCAGACTGGATTAGGTGGCTGCTTAACTGCAAGGCCGACGCCACGCTGTTCCGTTCCCGCCGCTTCGCTAGGCCTCCACTGCCCGGAGCTCGCGACCCCGCCTACCTTCCAACGTGTAAGCCCTGGCTATGGATCCCCCCACTCCTGTACCGTCTCCTTCGCCTCTCACGCTGCCACCTCATGGGTCCGCGGTCTCTGCCCTCAAGCGCCCAGAATTCTGGCCATCCGACTCGGAACCTTGGTTTCTCACCATCGAGGCGTCGTTCCGCCGGCACCGCGTCACGTCTTAGGTAACCATTTTCAACCATGTCATTGGTGCGCTCACGCCTGCTACTGCTGCGGTTGTTCGCGACATCCTGCGCTCTCCACCTGCCGATCGCCCTTACGATCATCATAAAGCGATGCTCATCCAGAGCACTTCTGAAACGGAGCCACGTCTTCTCCAGCAGCTCCTTACCTCAGAACAGTTCAGAGATCGCAAACCTACCGAGCTATTGCGTCGCATGACCGCCCAGGCTGGAGAATTGGCTACATCTCACGACAGGGCGCTCCTGCGGGAACTTTTCCTGCAGCGCTTGCCTCCGCAGGGGCGCATGATCCTGAGCGTGTCTTCGTCTCAGACCCTGGAATCGCTGGCTACGTTAACGGATAGGATCATGGACATCGGCCTACCCTCCGTTGCAACACTTCATCGCCCTCTTGTCCCGTAACTATCGAGCGCAGCTCCTGACGATTGCTATACCCGTCTCACTGCTGCTCATGAGGAGCTAGCCGGGCAGTTGGTGCAGCTTACAGCTAAGGTCACAGCCCTTCGTACTCTCCGGCGGCATTTCTCGTCTCCACCCCGCGGTACCAGCACCAGTGCTTGTGGCTATCGTTCTGTACCCTCCACGACCGTTGGCTGGATCCACCGCCGCTACGGCTCTCGCCTGCGCCACTGACGCCAGCCCTGCTCCTTCGCAAGAAACGCTCCACCCGAGCACTGAAGGTGACCGGCGTTCTCGGCCCACGATCCACTTGTATTTTCCACGTCACTGACTGTGTAACGAAAGTCCACTACTTCATCGACACTGGTGCCGAGATCTGTGTTCTCCCGCCTACGTTGGCTGAGTGGCGCCGTCCTTTAGACTCTCCTCCTCTGACCGCAGTCAACGGATCCACCTTACGGACATACGGCCAGAAGTCGGTAACTCTTGTCCTCGGACTCCACCGTACCTTTCGCTGGGTATTTGTCATCGGAGACGTGCGCTCGCCAGTCATCGGCGCCGACTTTCTATCGCACTACAGCCTTCTAGTTGACATGCGGCAAAACCGCATTCTGGATTCTGAAACGAGCCTAGTGGTCCAAGGTGTCTCTTGCCGCGCACCACCACTCCGGCTCCTGCAGGCGCACAGCACCGTTTCCGACCCTTGGTCCAGCATACTTGCAGAGTATCATGATGTCTTCCGATCCCTGTCCCTTCAAGCGCCGGTCGCTCACTCCGTGACTCATCATATTGTGACGACTACGCCTCCCGTGTTTGCTCGCGCTCGTCGCCTCGCACCGGATCGCCTCGCTGTCGCCAAACAAGAATTTGAGCATATGCTAGAGTTTGGCTTCATCTGTCCCTCCTCCCGTCCTTGGGCGTTGCCCCTCCACATGGTGCCCAAAAAGACCGGCGACTAGCGGCCGTGCGGCGATTACCGGGCCCTCAACAAGGCCACAGTCCCTGACCGCTACCCGATTCCCCACATCCAAGATTTTACATCGGCCCTACATGGCTGCACAATCTTCAGCAAATTCGATCTTGTGAAGGCATATCATCGATTCCAGTGGAGCCGTCGGATATCCCGAAGACTTTCATTATTACACTTTTTGGCATATTTTAATACCTGAGCATGCCTTTCGGTCTTCGCAATGCTGCCAAGAGTTTTTAGCGTTTTGTTGGCTAAGTACTACGTGGCTTGACGTGCTGCTTTGCATATTTTGACGATATTATCGTCTTCAACCCTACGGCAGAGGCCCACAAGCTCCACCTGCGTCAAGTGCTCGCAAGACTCAGCCGCTTTGGCCTTGTGGTGAACGGACCGAAAAGCGCGTTCGGCGTTGCAGAGTTGGACTTTCTCGGTGATGGCGTCAATGCCCATGGCATTCGCCCGTTACCAGCCCGTGTCTCCGCCATCGGTCAGATTCCCCGGTCCACTACCACCCGGCAACTGCGCGAATTTCTTGGCCTCGCCAACTATTATCGGTGCTTCATTCCTCGCTGCGCCGCAGTACTGCAGCCTCCCCACGACCTTCTCTCGGGCCGCAGAAAAGCCGACCGCTCTTGTTGCTTGGACCGATGCCGCTGACCGCGCATTCAGCGGCATCAAAGCAGCTATTGCCGGCGCGACGCTCCTGGCTCATCCTAAATGTGACACGCCCATGTCCGTCATGGTTGACGCATCGGACACTGCTGTCGGCGCGGTCTTGCAACAGTTCATTGCTGGTGTTCCGCAGCCAACTGCCTTCTTTTCCAAAAAAATTGCGCCCCCTGAACACTGCTACAGCACCTTCGGCCGAGAGCGGCCAGTAATATATTCAGCCATGAAGCACTTCCGTCATTTTCTCGAGGGACGCACCTTTCACATCCTCACTGACCACAAACCTCTGGCGTCCGCGCTGGCATCCAGGAGTACGTCCTACGCTCCTCGCGAAATCAGGCAGCTCGACTACATTTCCGAATTTACCTGCGACATTCGTCACGTCAGCGGCAAGTCCAACATAGTTGCCGACGCTGTTTCTCGTGCTGAAGTCAGTGCGATGGACAATGAACGACCAACCATCGACTTCACGGCTATGGCTGCTGCTCAACGAGCCGATGCCGAGTTGCAGCGGTTTCGCACGCCCGACACCTCTCTGGTGTTGGGGGACGTCTTGCTCCCTGACAGCGCCGTTGCCCTCGTTTGGGATGCATCAACTGGTCGCCCTCGCCCCTACGTGCCTCCACCATATCGACGAACCATCTTTGATGCCCTCTATTCTTTGACCCATCCTCACATTCGCGCAACAAAGCGCCTTTTCACGGCTTGCTATGTCTGGCCTCGCATCAACGTCGTCGTTCACCGCTGGTCGAGCACGTGCCTGAGCTGTCAGGAAAGCAAAGTGCATAGACACACTGCGACGACGCTTGGCACGTTCACGTCTCCGGACACCCGCTTCAGCCATCTGGATGTCGACATTGTCTGTCCCCTTCCTTCCTGCGGGAACCACCGCTACCTGTTAACCTGTATCGACAGGTTCACGAGATGGCCTCAAGCGATGCCCTTTCTGGATATAACGGCGGAGTCGATCGCAAGAGCACTCATCACACTGTGGATTAGCCGCTACAGTGTCTCTTGCACCATTACGACTGATCGTGGTCGTCAATTTGACACCACCTTATTTTCCAACCTATGTCGGTTCCTCGGCGTCAGTTACATCAAGACGACCTCTTACCATCCGATTTCCAACGGTGTCATTGAGCGTTTTCTCCTCCGCTTTTCCTTCGCCATGGATTGAGCGCCTTCCCTTCGTCCTGCTTGGTCTCTGCATAGCACTTCATGCACTTCACAGTGACTCTTCTACCTGTGCAGCAGAGCTAAGTTTGGCACCACTCTCCGTGTCCATGGCGAATTTTTCGAGCCTTCGCCACCCACGCCTGCTGACGTCTCAGATTACGCCTCCCACCTACGTAGCGCTATGAGCACTGTCGTTCCACCACGTCAGCGCCAGTATTTTTGTCGTGTTCACGTTCCTCCTGACCTTCAGCGGTGCACTCCCGTCTTTGTTCGCCACGACGCCGTACGCCCGCCCTTAAGGCCACCATACGATGGTCCCTACTAGTCGTCCCTGGACCTTCGAGGAGTGCGGATGTTTCCTGCGACTCCTCTCGCGAAGTATTCGCTCCTGCCGACGTTACCGTCGTGCTTTAGCCCTCGCCGCGCCCGTCCCCACCTCCTGCCTGCCCTTTAGACGAGCTCGAGGAACCCCGCGCGCGTCCAGCACCGTCCGGCGCCCTCCCGCCCCTACTAGGGCTTGTCCACAAGCCGTCGGTCGCTTACGCGGCCGCGCCCCTACTTCAAGTAGGCTTCCCTACCCGTCGGCCGCGTAGTCAACCCCTACCGGGACAGCTTCACCGGGCCGCCGTCGTGAGCTGCAGCGGTGGCGGCCCCTTCCTCCCTGGATACTCCCAGCAGCTGGCACAGCGGACACCTATGGCGGCGGCCCGCCCACCTCATCAAGGACTGCTGCGCCAAACTTGGATGTGAGAGCGACCTACCTGCTGCCCTCTGCCCTCCCCACGTGCACTAGTGCGCGCGGGGCCTCATCGCGTCGCTCATCATGGTGGTTTCCAGCGACACCATCCAGCTGCCCCTCTGGTGCGGCTTCCAGCGGAGTACCCAGTATACTGTGCAGTGCTCCTGCTAAAACCCGCTGGCCCTCGTGGTGCTAGCATCCTAGTGCCACTCTTGTGTACACAGCCCCCTACGCGCCGGCAGAAACGCCGGTTTACAGCGTCCCCCGTCGCGCTGCTACCTCGGAGCGGTTACCTGCGGTCATTACCTTCTATCACGAGGACCAACCATCGTGACAGCGTCCTGCTGACAGCCCCGGCTGCTATGCAGTCCTTGTTGGCCCCTGGCTAGCTGTCCAGCTGGTCGGAAGCCATGCTGCTTGCCTCCAGCAAGCCCCCGACGTGCTCGCGCCACTCCCAGCGTGCTGCCGTTTATCTCCCCTTCCCTGGTGCGATCCTGCCGCTGCGGCGGGCCTGCCTACTTCGGACAACCTGGATACGAAGTTTCCTGGATTTCCGCAAGCTTGGTGACGACGGCGACTGAAAATCCCCCTCCCCTTATCTTTCCCATCTCCCACTTTCCTTCCCCGTGGTCCCCAAGAGTGATGCCGAGAACCTGGCCAACATACGTCGGGACCAGTATCCCCCCCCCCCCCCCCAAAGAATACTTCATAGTAAATCAACTCAAGTGAAGTCAAGTCCCAACCAAGTGCTCCGGCGTGCTCCTAAGCACTTTATCCTGCTCATCAGCAGCCGGGAGCACACAATCTCAGTTGACCGCCTTAAACCTGCTCACCTTGACACCGACGTAATCGCAAACTATGCGGCTGCATTCGCTCCCGACCGTGCCAGTCCTCGTCGCGTACGAGTTCCGCCAAGAGTATCTGCTTTTCGCCATTCACACCTCGCTCACCGCTTCATCGCTAAAGGGGGGGGGGGGGGGTATAGCGTGCCATCATGGTCCGGCCGCAGAAGACGACGACAGTTCCAATATGCCTGCCAAGCACGCGCAGACTGGATTAGGTGGCTGCTTAGCTGCAAGGCCGACGGCACGCTGTTCAGTTCCCGCATGGCTGAGCGCGTTCCGCCGAATATACTTGTGGAGACCCGACGACGACTGGTGTCCACGATTCGCCTCCATAAATTCCATTGTGTTAAATGAAAACGATGGATGCGGTTCAATCTACAAAAGTGACGGATGACCGAATCCAAGACCGTAGGAGAAAAAGATGGCTGTGGCTTAGCTTGGTTAAGCCCGGTAATTGCGAAAGCAATATCCGTAGCTACACCATGGTTCAGCTGGTAGTGTAGCTGGTGGTGGTGCTTGTGGTAGACTTGTGGTGATGCATCGGTTATACAATCCAATGCAATCCAATCTAATCCAATTCAATCCAATCCTGCTCTTGCAGCTGTGACGTCACACCGTTAGGCGCGCCGCGCGCGGCGGGCGCAGCAGTTAGGCAGCAGCTACCAGCGCGGCCTGGCCTCGCGACGGCACAAGTTGGGCCCCTGGTTTTTCCGGCAGATGGTATGACGCCATAGCAGAGGTCAAGCTAAAGGTCAATGGTAGCTACCGCTGCCTCGCCACGCGAGGAGCTGAAAGTGAAAGTAGTATTGCTTTCGCAATAAGAAACGCAGAGCCCGTGCGACAGCGGCGTGAAGGAGAGGCAGAAGATGGCCGGAAGCGACTTGAGGCTACAGTAGCGACAGCAACTATCGAGAGGGGCCATTGCTTATCGGGTGATACCGAATCCAAGCGGCGCAGAAAACAAACCGATACCGTGCAACGGCTACCGGGTACGGATGACAAACACTGGAGGTCGAGGTAATGTTTTTCCGTCAGATAATTAAGTCACAACGAACAGCCCAAATTTGGTCCATTCCTGGTTGGCTATATGTTAAAAACTTTTTCCAAAACCTATTTTTTGGCATTCATATCACTACCACGAAAACTCACGTTTCAAGCTGCCCGCAAAAAAACTTGGGTCATTTATGCTAAGCCTTAAGAATGTGACGCGATAGAGGCCTGATGTCCTATTTGCGCAACGCTTCGCAGTCGCGCACACTGTTCTTTCACCATTACATAACGCGTAACCTACCCTTGAGAATAGTGGTGTTCTGGGCCAGTTGGTAAAGCATGTTTAAGGGAGGCGTAGCGCGAAAAAAGACAAGGACGAGAGAGACACAAGACACAGGACCAGCGCTGGTCCTGTGTCTTGTGTCTCTCTCGTCCCTGTCCTTTTTCGCGCTACGCCTCCCTTAAACTACCCTTGAGAGTTAATGCAAAAGAATTAAGACATCACTTCCGCGCAAGTCTCCTTCTCTTTCTTCGAGGTTCTGCCTACATGGTGATATTTACGGAATTGTTCATTCTCTACTTTACTTTCATAGATCGCGGGTAGTCCACCATTCTTGACGCAGTGCTGCAGCGGTCAATCGGTGCGCCCTCCCCGGGCAGGTGTCTTTTTTTTTAACACAGACATAGGTGGGGCTTGTGTTACCCGGTTTGCTCTTCCCGAGCACCCGTAAAGCTCATGTGCAATGTCATGGTGGACATGTGGTAATTACATTGAATTTATTTGAATTAATTTCATCGTCACGCTTAGCAGGTAGTTCATAACCCGGTGGATAAGTTACCAGCTGCCACGGTGGCCGGAATGGGAAGCCGTTGTAAGGTCACGTTATCTCTCTCGACCAATAATTAATTTTAGTGAACCTGTCAGGATGGGCAATTTCCTTACAATAAGGTGGGCAGGTTGTGTTGACGTAACAAACTGATGGTTCCTTGGTGGCTTGTGGGCCGCCTGCTTTTCTGGACACGGCGACGACGCCAGATTTTCCAATCCAATCCAATTTATTTCGACATCAAAATCTACAGGCAGTGTCATTGCGGACAGCACGAAAAAGGCCTCAAAATAGGCCTGATTACTTTAATGGAGCCTTAAAAGCTAGCGCATAAATACTCTTGCCAGAACTACAGTAGTGTCCAACGGACTGCCGGAATAAGGGGTCCCACCACCTAAGATAGCTTTAATGAAAAAGTTTTCCCTCTGTATTTCTCTCTGCCCTGTCAGAATCATCCACGGAGCGCCCAAAATATCTTTTGACGCGTCGATCTCATTGTCCAAGAATCAGGTGTCTTACGCTCTTGAAGAGCCATCTCGCGAGAATTTTTTTTAACGAATAAATAAAGCCGTTTTCGCTAATCTGATTTCCCTTACAATAACTTGTGAAATTTAAACCATGTAACAAAGTTACTTCTGCAAAAGGCGAGCTACTGGCGTAAAGCGCCAGCATTAAAGCGCGGACTGAGTCTAGGCGTCCTCACTTCGTGGATTACTGTTCCATCCAGGTAGGATTCAAAAATGTTTTTATGGTGCGACTAGCATGCAACACGGTTGTTAATTTACATAAATTATACGATTAGTCCTTTCTTGGTGCTTTCGAATCTCTGAGGAGAAACGTCAGAAGACCATTTATCGGAGCTTTCGCGAAACGCTCTACTTTCCAAATTTATATAGTGTTGTGGAGAACAGTTTCACAGAATAAAAAATTACGTTGGGCACTCAATGTTACTTACATGATGTGAGTGCGAATGCATTGTGTCATTGTTAGTTCTATTTCGAAGTTCATTTAAGACATCTTTTAGTTCTTCTTGTGTGCTTGTGTCCTTAATTTTCTTTTAGAAAAGCTTCTGTTTGGGCTATATGGTGCACAGCTTTTTTTGAAATGGACTTGAGCGCACAAGAACACGCGCACAACACGAAACACACAGGACAGGCGCTAGACCTCAAACCATTCGGAAAAGCCTTCATTTTAACTTTGACCTGAAGGCCTCCACCATAAAGGTCTTCACCCTAAAAGCCTTTGATAACAAGACTTTCAATGAAAAGGTCTTTGACCTGAAGGCCTTTAACCTAACGCTTATACTAACTCATGTCCATGTTTCAGTGCTCATGGTATGCAATTAAGTTTCTTGCGGTCTACTGTTGACGTTATTCGAGAGCATGGTGAAGTCATTAGCCTTTTTCATAGCCACATAATGCTTTCGCATGAAAATGGGAACACGCTCCTGGATACACGCAAGAGATTGAAAATATTAGCAACAGAATGGTCACACTGGAATTCACTTTTTAATGAGAGGAACAAAGGGAAAAAAAATGAAGCTCAGTGTGTATGCACTTGACTGAAATGATTAAGCTGGAGCCCTCCTGTCCTTTAACCGAGGAATCATTGCCAGAAATCCCCCCCAAAAATAAACGACTCAAAGCCATGAACTCTTTTCTGCATTTTGCAGCGCACTGTCTTCAAAGCCGCTACTTCAACCAGACCAAAACTTTCACCGGCAAAAGACGCAATATTAACTTCATGGAAAGCGTCAATACCCAAAAGGATTTCAAATGATGTTATAGAGGAGCTAGGCAGCAAGTATGCCCAATGGATGAGCCGTAGGTACCTATGTGGAGAACAACTGAGACATGCACACCGCGCGAGCGAGTGGAGAAGTGAATTTACGGTTTTGGATGAAAAGCCAGGACAAATTCAACTCTTGACCTTGGAACTTGAGGCTTGCCTCTGTGTGTTTCGTAATCTGATATTAAACGTCGTGTAGTTGGGTTGAACAAAGCTAAATAGCAGGACGAGAAATCAGAGCTCCTAAAGAGTGGGCATGTGTTCTTTTATCAGAGAGAAAAGCTAGTGTAGACCAATAAGTGGTTCAATCACTAATCAGTAAGTAATCATGCTCTGTGACCTGCACATATTAGGCTTATCTACGGATTATAAAACGTTAGCGACAACAAGGCGTTCAATGTATTAAACTTTAATGTCTACAAATCGTAGCCAATCCACAAATATGTACAGAAACGTCGTCATGATAGTGAGGTCGTCGACTAAGTCTGCGATGATGTCAGAGAAAGCCGCATAAACTATACACGCATGTAAGAACGCATCAGAAGACTACCAGGTAGATTAGTGAAGTAAGGATGCAGGACTAAGAGTTGAATTTGAGAAAAAAAATTATATCCTATTTCAGATACTGGATGACAGGAAAAAGGCGCGAAGAAGCTGCAGTGTATGAACGAAAATGAATTAGACTTCTTAGGACGCTGAAAGGGATCCTCTAATTATCCTCTATTTAGTCTTGAAGGGCTACACAGAAGTTATGTGGAACTAGCGCACTATCCAGGGGACGGGAATCATCTTCAGCAGCAGGAGCCTTACTATGCCTACTGGAGGGCAAATGCCCCTCGCATATCTCTACAATTAACCCTTTCATGCGCCACAGGTGGCCACACTAACCCCGTGAACTTCATCACGTCCGCCCACCTATAACTTTCTCCCGACCCCTGCTACGTTTACCTTCTCTTGGTATCCACTCCGTTACCCTTAGCAACGATCAGTTATCTAAACTTCGCATTTTATGCCCTGCCCAAGCCCATTTCTTCCTCTTGATATCAAGTAGGATGTCTTTAATCTGCGTTTTGTTCTCTGACACACTCTGCTCTCTCCTTGTACCTGAAAGTGGCGTCCATCATTTTCCTTTTCGTAGCTCGCTGCGTTCTCCGCTGTTAAAGTTGAACCACTTTCTTTGACGGGATCATATTCTTAGCGGTAAGAAACAGACACAACACCAAGACACCCAGACACAGGGCACCCGCTATGTGTCCGTTTCTTACCGCTAAGAATATGATTCCGTCAAGCCGTTACGAACTAGTCCAACTTAATGTTTTAACCCTTTCTTTAGCCTCACGTTTTCCGCCTGTAGGTGAGTGCCGGTAAAGAACAGCTCTTATGTATTTTTCTCTGGAGGGTTATTGGTAAAAGTATTCACCACTATTTAATTTAATTATTCAGAAAAGCGCAAAGAAAAAGCTGCTAACGCCCAAGGTTGCCATCATCGCGAAAGTGCACTCGCCGCATTTCGTTTTGCTTATATTCTTCTGGAATGCTCTCACGATAGTACCACCAAGTTTAATCTAGTACGCCGCCTTAGGTGCGTCATTTTAGCTTTTTCATGTTTCCTCCAGTTTCCTTTTGGTTTGCGTCACATGGAAAATATAGAGCGACCCACAAGAAAATCAACGCCAACGGAAGTGCACCCGCATGAACCTGTTAGTTAGCCGCGTGTTCTGTGTACTTCCCTTGGCAGTTTTTTGTTGGCGGTCCCTCTGTGTTTGCCATGCGCTAACCAGCTCGGCAACGAATTGTTCTGCAGCTGCGTCTTATAGAAGGTAGTTGAGGAATTGCCAGGGATATACAGTTACAGGACACTGTGACGTGAGCGCAATATAAACGCCTATAAGTGCTCGATGAAAAATGTGACCTTCATGTGACACCACAAGTAAGTGCCTAGCTCCAGCAGCTGCCAAAATTTGTACTGTCTTTGCCCAAACTTGTTCTCCAGGATTGCCTTTTCCTATCTATAAATCATGACCATCACTAAGTGCCTCTTCATCCCTCTAGGCGAAGCCTTTCTTATGCGATATTGCTAAAGAGCTCGTGTCGCAGAAAATCCTGCTCCAGCGTCGTTCACCGTGAGCGAAAAATCCACGATAATCCCCCGAAAAGCAAGCTAGGAGGTATGTTGGTCACCTAGGGCACATGACCTTATGGCGTCATTCCAACCTGTCCCCTGGATTCTAATAAAACTGCCCACCGTGATACGTGACAGTTAAATTGATGATTGGTCGTCTGTCAAGAGCAACCTGGGTCGCACAAGCCCCGTCGGTGGCAACACCTACCATCCCAGGGCAGTGGCGCATCGCTAAACCGCTGCACCCTTACATCATATGAGAACTTCCAGGGATCTGTAGAGAATGACCAATTCTGCGTGCTTGAGAATTAAACCATTAAGCGAACGCCGCATATATTTAAGGCGGAGCTGAAGTGTCCACTTCAATTTTTACATTTCAACCTATTCTGGCCGTCTTTCTTCATCTTAGGTAGCTTGCAACCGCAGCGCTCTTGCTCGCTCGTCCCCAAATCACTGGCTGCTGTCGCTCGCACCATTTGCCTGTTCTTAGAACTGACTCCTGTGGCCCAAATTAAAGAAATTCACGCCTGCAGTGCTTATTTATGAGTACACATTGCCAATTTTAGTTTCCAAATCAACTCAGGGCATTTTTTCTCCCGCCAACTGCCCTGTATGTCTAAATGCCTCAGCAGGCAAGTTATCATGTCTGTAGCAAGCAGTCACAGTCAAAAGAAAGTAGCAGATAGACGTGTGCATGTGCATCGAAGACATCTCAAGGCCTCGAGAATGTGTTATTATATGTGCATAAGTTGTCCTGAAGATCAAAGAGTGAGCAACGCATTTCGCTAATTTGGCAGTTCCGATATAGCGAACAACTCCCCTAAGAAAGTGAAAAGCTGCTGAAGCAGTCAAGCACCCGGCATATGGCATACGCGAAGCCTCCAGTGTCAAAAAAGCATGCATGGCAAAAGTTATATAGGACAGTGCATCAAATATTTGCTTTCGACTGCAATATCTGCAAGCGTATTACTCGTGTTACCAGCGTATCACCCCGCACCAGGACCAATTTTTCTTTAACTACGAATTTTCTGAGAAAGCTGTATACCTTTCCTTTGTAGCCGTATGGCTGCGCTCGGGTGGATGTCAATGAGTAATTACTTCCTTATTACAAATGTTCTCCACCTTGGGGGATTCCCCGAAAACATTTGACCATTACTGGTTTTCTTACCGCTTTAAAGTCTTCCAGCGTCGTACCACGAATTTCTATAGTGAGCCCAATCATAAGAAGAATCTGGAGGCATCGCATGATTCCACTCAAAGGGAGGATTGAAAACAGCCCCTAACAAACGTCAGCCCGCCGCAATGGTGTTTTATAGATGCAGTAAATGCAATACATCACCCATACTTTATTCTTTAAGAGTGCATAAAACCAATAAAATAAAATTAACTGAACCTAATAAATAAAAAAGAACTCACCCAAAATAACAGCCTCCGAGAAATAATTTCGCAAAGGTCTTAACGGATGAGGCATTGTTGCAAAGCATCATTTCAAGTACTTTATTAGGAGGTCTGTGCAAGCGCACTATTTTTTTAGTTCCTACAAAACAGCAACTGTTTCGTACTATAGAGGAGCAGGTGGCTCTTTCTGATGCACCACCGGTAAAATTAAACTCCTGCAGAGTTGAATAACCTGTCATCTTTCACGGGCGCTAAGACTGACGTCAAAGGGAGCCGCATTCCGGTTTCTTAATTTAACGACATTACAAGACGGTGGACTCCATTGTTGCTTGCCTCCCTGAGCTGCAAGCAGCATTAGATTTCGATAACCTTCTGTTCAAGTGCGTAGATTGTTGCGAAAGTTTTTAAGCTTCAGTTAAGATTACTTTTTTCGGATTTGGCGACATTCTAGTGATTGCTTCAATGTGTTAAGTTTCTCAACTTTTATTCGATTTTCATTTTAGACTAGATTGCCGAGCAAACTTTTGTTTTCTAACTTTATAAATGCTACAATCAGCATGCGGGGATTTTAGCAGGTTGGTATACAAACGCAATGCATACTCGTGCAACAGTATGTACAAAAAATGCATAGGCCAGTGAACCTAATATTCAACAAAACAAAGCATGCAGGATGCGTTTAACAAAAAGCCCCGAATATATCATACGTAAGTTTACACCAAATAAAAAAAAACATTGTCACCGGGAACACGATCCAAAGAAAAAAATGCCACTGTAAACATGATAACAGAGAATTGAATGTCGGTGCCAAGACGACTTTATTTTTTCGCAGACTCCTGTCCGCTATTGTTCGCGGCAGTAACGAATATCTGAAAGATCCGTTACCCGAAGAAAAGGAATTTTGAATAGTATTATTCCTTTGCCGAGTAGCGTATCTGGATGAGAAAGACATGATTTCTAATGTGTCAATTGTCTAGTGCCCCTTAATTAGTTTACATAAGAAGTTCAATCGCGAACAGCGATTTATTTGTGCCAGAGAAGAAAAATTAGTGCTCTTTAAAAGTTCTGTAAGGGAAGTGCTTGTGAATGTGTTGTAAATAAAGCACGCGGCTCATCTTCGCGGCGCCTTTGTGGCGAAGTTTTGTGAGGTGTCCTAACACAGATTTTTTCTAGTCCTAGCGGGGTGACCACGGAGCCCAAAGAGCTGATGGGTTCATTGAGCGGTCGGTGTAGACGAGCGGCCCGTTCGCATGGTTCTCATGAAAAGGTTTGAGTGTGTTTTGTTCTTGTTTTGCTGGCAATAAATTGACCTCCTTCCTCATGCAGTACCTTGAAAAAAGCGCACGAGGTTGCTGCAGGCTCCATAGGTGAGAGGACAGTCTAGAGGCAGGTGTAAACTTGAACGCAATGATGACGTCATGCACATCAGTTGTATTTGTAAGCGTCATACGTGGCCTGGTAATTGGAAGGCTGGCAAGATGGCAAGAGGGAGCCCGGGATAAGTGTCGAAAATGTGCCCTGAGGGTGTCCTTTGTTAGGTAGGTAGGGAACGGATTCTTTTAGACGATTAGTACCGTTGCGGCCGTAGAGACACATTTCGCAAATCTCAAGAAGCCCCGGAGAGCTGGAGCTTGAACGCTTTATAAACTTCCTATATTTTATTTTGCTGATCTTTCCAAGTGCAGGGAGGCTGTACCGAAGGAATCTCGTGAATGATTCGCTGTACAGCGGGAACATCGACCGAACTGACACTCCCTACGACCTTCCCCTCTTAGGCCCTAGGCTCGGCATAAGGGGCTTTCAGGGGCCTACGATGCTCCAAGGTACGATGCTACGATGGTTTTCTACTACCTTCTCCGTCAAAAGTAGTGGCAGTGATAGCATAGTTTTATTTTACAGCGGGCCTAGCTAGTTACATGTATATTTGGTTTGGCTGGTTTGGTTTATGATGTTTAACGTCCCAAAGCGACTAAGGCTATGGGAGACGCCGTAGTGGAGGGCTCCGGAAATTTCGACCACCTGGGGTTCTTTAACGTGCACTGACATCGCACGGTACATGGGCCTCTAAAGTTTCTCCTCCAAAGAAATTCAACCGCTGCGGCCGGGATCGAACCCGCCTCTCTCGGGTCAGCAGCCGAGCGCCATAACCACTGAGCCACCGCGGTGGTTGAATACCTTAAATGCAGCCGAACATTTGTAAAACAGGGTAGCTCTTGCTGCTAGGTAGCATTGCATTGTTGTGCGAACCCTCAGCTAATAAGACGGTAGGTATGAAAGAGCAGAATGCTTTTCTCTGGCGCTAAAATAGGCGTCTGCGAAAACTTTTACATTCAGCACCACTCACCAGGCTAGGGCAAGGGAAGACATCGTGAGTTTTAACAGCCCAGTTTCCACATGTCGTAGTATCTTCTTCCTTCTTCATCGCCTCATGTTTTGTACCAAATTGAAGTGTACAAATGCATTGAATTGCTCTCATTCAGAAGCTTATGCTCTGGGTTTGGAGAAGCCTCTTTGCAGGCATCGAAAAGCAAAAATTGTTTATTATGTTTTGATGCTCTAATAATAAGTAACAATAGGGACTTTAAAGAAAATCTGAGTAAATTTTGGCAACACACAACCCTTATCTCAAAAGAATGTATTAAAGATGATATTATTTTTCCAGAAGGGAAGACAAAGCATCTCCACACACCAGAAATGATCGACTGCCTGCATAGCATCGCTCAGCGGAACACTGTCAACGCTGCTACGTGGAGACAGATTTTGCTGAAGGTCACTTCAGCGCGAAACGGGCGAAACTTGAAAGTCTAGCATGTCACATAAAATATTTTGGACGCTCTGTTCGAAGTGAAAAAAGTGAGACCGCTACTAATGAAAACTGTTCCTAATCAACAGAGGATCTAAAGTGCTCCAATTAAACGTTCGGGTGGCCTTCATAGCTATAAAATTAGTTTTCTTTTGTTGCTAGTGTTAAAATCATTCTAGTGACGATAATTACGAAATCAGAATATTGCTTCAACACTAACAATGTCCATATACTGGGGTCATTTAACTCTTGTAATCTTTATTAGCCCGGTTTTGCAGTGCGGTTTCTATAGGATGCGATATATTTCATAGATAAGGTGCGGAAGGCAAATTTAGCAAACAAGAAAACTTTTTAGAACTGCAAAGATGTATTATTTGGCGTGTGGTGAAAGAAATCAAATAAAAATAATGTCAGGTAGTGGTGACTGCAGTGAGGCGAGCAGGGAAACTGCGAGAATGGCTTTAAACGATTTGGGCTGACTTGCGCCCGTAATGAAATGAACGACTCGTCGGCGGCGTAGCAACCGGTGTGCTTGGCGGTCGTCGAACAGGATGTCCGCCGCTCTCGGCCCTGCTATATTTAAAGCTTATAGCGAACTTTCGAGATAAAGCGTGCAAAGTTACTAGAGCATTCTGGAACTACATAGAATCGGCTCCGTCTGGATGGGAACAATAGATATAAATGTGGTCGTGTCTTGATCAGAAACAAAGCGAAAAAGCTCCGTGTCGGCCGCTTTCAGGAATGAGGAAACAAACACTACTAATATTCGCGGCATTATGCTCACGCCAAAGGGTGAAGTACTCGATAGCTCAGCAAGGCACCAGACTCTAATATATTTTTCCAACTTCTAGACGCACTCAACATTCTATTTTGAAGTCAAAAGCCGCGAATACGGTTCACAAGGAAGAAATGTATCCCGCTCCATTTTCTTTTTCAGTCACCTCCTGCTAGTTCAAGTATATTACAAACGGGCCGGCAGCTGGCGGACGCCTGCCAACGGGTCGGCGGTGGAGCGGGCCCACGTAGCGCTGACGAAGCAGTTAGCTGTTCGCAGCAAAGTATAACAGAAGTATTTTCGGTATTCTTCACTGAAGAATGTTGTGAAGTAATCCGCTTTAACCCTTGTCTGTTGGCATTGATGTAGCTTAAAATTCGCTCTTTGATAGCGTGATAGCTTTCCAGAGAACGCTGATCAAGTGCGGCACAATGGCATCATTCAGATCCGAAGCAACTTGCAGGTGTCGCGTCCTATGCCTGTGAAAAAGAAAAAAACTGTCTCGACGAAGTACTGCCTGGATTTTTGGCGCCATAAAGGGATACAGAAGCAAACTTTAGAAACAGAACAAAACTCAGAAATGGAACCCTTAGCATGTGATTATACTGAGATGAAGTGATCGCGGCGCTATTTAAAGTGGGATTACCGTGCTCCGAAACGGCGCATGTAGCGCGAGACGAAGAGTGCAACGTCTCAACACCCTTATCAAACCGGTAGCCGGCTGGAGCTTTAGTACTGCGTTGTCGTACCGCCGTCTTGCACCATCCCCCCGTCGTTCACCATCCCCACGTCTCCGCTTCGTTTCTCCACCGCTTGGCAACTGGGCGGTGCGACTGATGGAGGTAAGGTCGCCGGACAGTCAACATCGCGAATACCTCTGCTTATAATCATGCTCAAGAACAAAGTTTCAGTGACTGTAGACAATGTTGAAACGGATGCTTTAGTTGCCACTGGTGCCGCTGTGTCCGTTATGAGCTTTTCATTTAAAAACCGCCTTCGACGAAAAGTTAAGTTTGTGTGGGACCGAATCGGTACGCTTTGTGGAGTTTGGGGTGAAACTTTAGTTCCGGTTGGCCTGTGCTACGCTTCATTTGTGCTTGGTGTCGAGTGCTACCGAACAGAATTCGCTGTGTTGAGACGTGCCAAGCATGACGTGATCTTGGGTGTTGACTTTTTGCGCGAGCGTGGTGCAACAGTAGACTTCAGTGCCGGTGAAATTTCTTTGAAGCCAAACATTATCGTCGTCTAAATGCGCTAACAAAGAAAGACGTATACCCGTTACATCGCATTGACGACACAGTCGATTGCCAGTATTCGGCGTCATACTTCTCCTCTGTGGATTTGCGATCTGGTTATGGGAAAATTCCCCTGCATTCATCCGACCGTGAGAAGACAGCCATCGTAACCTCAGATGGTTTGTACGAATTTAATGTAACGCCATTTAGATTATGCAGCGCCCCCGCAATGTTCGAGCGATTCATGGACACGGTCCTTCATGGCTTAAAATGGGAAATCTGCTTGTGTTACCGGGATGGTATCATCATTTGCGGCAGGAACTTCCAAGAACACAATGAAAGACTCCATATTGTTCTCGAGTGTATCGGATCTGCGGGACTCATTTCGAAAGCAAGGAAGTGCGATTTTGGGGACCGGCAAATTCTAGTTCTTGGCTTCCTCGTCAACAAGGATGGTATCAGGCCGGATCCGCAGAAGATCGCTGCAGTAAAAGATTTTCAACCTCCACGCACCCTGAAAAGCCTTCAGAGCTTCCTCGGACTCTCTTCATATTTTCGTCGCTTCATTGCTGGCTTCGCGCAGATTGCCCACCCACTCACTTCTCTTCTGCATAAGGATTCGCAGTGTGTGTGGACCCCCGAGTGCGACTCCTCCTATCATCAGCTGAAATCTTCTCTCACGTCAGCATTCCGCCTGCGGCACTTCGACCATTCTGCTCGGAAGGAGATCCACACTGACGCCAGTGACGTCGGTCTTGGGGCGGTGCTTGTCCAGCTGCACGGTGGGGCTGAGTACGTTATTGTCTATGCCAGCCGCACGTTAACAAAATGTGAGGCAACTACACTGTCACCGAATTGGAGTGCCTCGCCGTTGTGTTCGCTGTGCACAAGTTCCGACCGTATCTGTATGGACGCCACTTCACCATTGTTACGGACCATCATTCTATCTGCTGACTCATCGAACTTCGCGGTCCATCTGGTTGTCTGGCACGCTGGGCATTGCGCCTACAAGAATACAACTTTGCTCTTTGCTACAAAAGTGGGTGCCGTCATAGTGATGCAGACTGCTTGTCACGCCACCCGTTGCCAACCTGAGCCAATGAGGAAGACGGTTTCGAAGAGTGTTTAGCCTCGTGCGAGCCGACGTTCCCCAGTATGGCACCTTTAGCCGAGAGCAACGTAGCGACCTTTCACTGCAGCCCCTAATAGAAGCGGCAGAAGGAGGAGTAGATTCAACCCCATTTACAATCAAAGATGGTATTTTGTTCAAGAACTACTCTGTCGATGGTGCTGCCCTGCTTTTGGTCGTCCCGAAAAATCTCCGGTCGCAAGTCTTGCACGCTATGCACGATGACATCACATCTGGCCGTCTAGGCTTCTCTCGTACCCTCCATCGAATTCGGCAGCGTTTTTGTTGGCCGCAAGTTTATAAGACCAGCAAGCAGTACACTGCGACATGTGAACCATGCCAATGCCTTAAGGCACGGACCACCACGACGGCCGGTCCTTTGCAGCCCGTCAAACCACCCACTTCCCCTTTTGAAAAGATTGGAATTGACCGGCTTGGTCCTTTCCCAAAATCTTTAGAGGGACGCCGGTGAGTGATTGTATGCGTGGACCATTTTACCCGATACGCCGAAACCGCTGCTCTCGCTATCGCCAAGGCTAATGATGTTTCGTCGTTTCTTCTCCACACTCTTATTCTTCGCCACGGCGCACTCCGTGTTATATTAAGTGATCGCGGACGGCAATTTACTGCTGATGTCGTGGAAGAAATGCTCCGGCTTTGTGGATCAGACTACCGGCACTCTACACCGTACCACCCGCAGACCAACGACCTTCCTGAACGCACCAACCGCACCCTGACAACTATGTTGTCCCTGTACGTATCGTCTGACCATCGCAACTGGGACGCCGTCTTACCATATGTGACGTTCGCTTATAACACAGAAAACCATGAAGTAAACGGGTATTCTGATGAGGATTGCTGGTCACTGGCCAAAGTCAATAAAGAAAGACGTTTCGGGAGCGCTATGGCTCCCTTGTTCACTATCCGTATCGCTCCCGAAACGTCTTTCTTTATTGACTTTGGCCAGTGACCAGCAATCCTCATCACCATGATTCCTGACCAGACGGTATGCCGTCAAACCCTCGACTACATCAACGGGTATTCTCCCTTCTATATGCCATATGCCCGAACTCCCAGCGTTTTCCTCGATACCATCTTCCCGCTTTCCCTCAACGACAACGCGTCCGTTGCCCAGATACCCTGCCGTGCCGAAGAAGCCCGTCGTATAACCCGTTTACGTACCCTGGCCTATCAACGCCGATGAAAAGAGTACTGCGACCTACATCATCGTGCAGTCACTTACTCTCCTGGAGACTTTGTGTGGCTTTGGACGCCAACTCGCAGGCGAGGATTATATCACAAATTTCTGTATAAGTACGATGACCCCTTAGTCGTGTTCGACCGATTGGATGACGCGAATCACGTCATCGCCAAGGTAACGATGGATGAACGCCGTTCCCGCAAGACGCAAGTCGTTCATGTGGCCCGCTTGAAGCGCTGCCAGCGTCAATCTGCCTGACTTTCCTGAGGACGAGAATCGTCTGCCTCCGGGGAAATTGTTACGCCGTTTAGTGGCTGAATGAGGACTTAGAGGAAGAAGAGGGAGGCGAGCGCAGAGTGATCTGGGCTCTGAGCCGTTTGCGGCCAGCTGTGTTCCGTCCAGCCTTCACCTGTATAAAACCCATTTCATCCGCTACAACTTTATTTATGAAACTTATGAATTCACAAGATGCGCCTTTATTCATGCTCTAACCCTGAGACTTCGTGGCGGGTGCAACTTTGCTACAGCAACTGTTCAACACGATTAATCATTAATGGCCAGCTCTCGAACCGTGTGCCATTTCGCTCGTCCGTGAAGCAAGGCCGTCCGATGTCCCCTCTGCTTTTTGCTTTTTACCTGGAACCGCTTTGTTTGAGTGTTTCGCCTAACAGTAACATCCATGGGTTCCCAGTTTTGGGTACTGAAGTCAAATCGCTAGCATATGTTTACGATCTTGCATTTTTCTGCGTTGACAAGCCCAGCATCAATGATGTGTTGTCCCCAATAGAGCGATTCGGCATCGTATCTGGTGCTCAAATGAATCGCTCCAAAAGTAATGCCCTACGGTTTGGTCCATGGGGAACAACTCCGCCCCTGTACACTGGAATAGAACGATCGTGTGTGCCTCCTAAATATCCTGGTGCTTCACTTCAATAGAATGATCGTGTGTGCCTCCTAAATATTTTGGTTTCACTTCATGCCTACTAATCAAGTGCGCATTAATGGAGAGAGCGAGGTCGGGCCGTTGAACGTTATGCTCAGACGTTTGTAGCGCATCGGCTTTCAATTTTTGGTCGAGCCCAGGCTTCCAGCACTTTTCTGGCAACAAGCATTTATTACGCACTGCAGGTCCTTCACTGCGCCAGACATTACATACAGCGTTTCCATCGTATATTTCCGACGTTTATTTGGTCTTCCAAATTTGAGGCCATGAGGCGTGATAACCTTTTAAGGCCTCTCTGTGCAGGAGGACGGGGCCTAGAGCACCTGTATGTGTTTGTTAATTAAGACTAGAGCATGAAATCAGGATAAAGACATAAAAGGAGACAGGACGAGCGCTCACGATGACATGGGAACGGGAACGATGACACACCAACTAGCCCTGCTTTCCGCCTTGATCACCTCTATGTGACACACTTAGTTGCCCGCTTCCTCTTTTTTCGTGATTGTCCCCATCCGATTATTAGAGTGTTCTTACAGCTTAACTTCATGACTCTACATCCGAACTTAATAGTTTGTTCCAATTTTACTAAACGCCGACGTTTACTAGGCTTTATGCAGGAAGTTTACGCCTCCGTGCGTTTTTTCACAGTTCGGTTTTCAAATGTGTACTGATATTCTGTTTCGCGCAAAACTCTTTACAGGGATTTGATGTCGACGCTCTTCCCGCTTCCACTGTATCGTTCTGTCTACTTTGGGCTCATGGGTCATGATGTTTTAAAGCAAGTGCGTAAAATGCCAATTTCTCCTTGTACCAAAACTTTTTTCTATAAATTACACACTGAAACTCTACCTGTCAACACGTGGCTTGATAGGAAAAACATTTTTGTGTCTTCTGTAAACTGCCGCTTGTGCATTGTGCCTGAAACTTTTGAACATTCTTTTATAGACTGCAAAATAGCGGTTTTTTTATGTGTTGCAGAGGACGCTAAAGAAACATTTTCTCCTAAATTTCTACAGTGCGCGCTACCTCGTTGTTTCCCAACCTGACTCAAATCCTTATGATATGATTTTTCTGATCGGACTTCATAGCATTTGGCAAACGTGCATGCAAGACCGCAACGTTTAACCTGTTGTTTCGCCCAGAATTCATTTTAGACGAAAGTTGCTGCAGGTAACGTACATTTACAAAGAATTGCACTTTTTACCTAGTTGGTTTTCTCTCCTGATGCGCTGAATATTCTTATCGGCCTTTTAGTTCCGTTATGTTTTCTATCATGTTTGTGCCACATAGCGGCTACCTAGGTGCCCTGTGAATAGCTTTTTTCGTCTGTGCATTTTTGCTTCCGCCATCTTTTGGTGAGACTGCGTCTCGCTTCCCATAGCCTGAGGAGGTGGGCGTCTACTTCGGGCGTTGCTGTCGTTCTCCTTAGACTTTTCGTGCATCGTTGTCGCGTTTCTCTCAGGATGCCGCTCCATTCCTCCAGTGATTGGATACCGCCTTCAGATTTGTTGCAAGCCCCGCGAAACGCGTTCCAGTCAGTGATTTTCGCCTGTCCAATCTGGCGTCTTATGGTGTCGGATGCTATTCGTGTCCGGAGGATAAAGTGATCGCTGCCTAGATTTTCCATCATGTTTTCCCACTGTGACTCCCTGCTCTTCCTTAAGAAGGTTAGGTCCGGGCATGTGTCCGTACAACAACAGGAAACAAAACAACAACAACAACAACAGGAAAAAAAAACAACAACAGGAAACAAAACAAAAAAAAAGTTTCCGTACAACAGGAAACTAAAACTAAAGATAGCAGAAATTACGGCAAAGGCGGAAGAATACGCGATGCAACTCGCAAAACAAAATTGGGAACAACTCAGCCACTCGCTTACGGGAACTCTAGGCACATCCAGAACCTGGAATCTCTTAAGAGCACTAATCGATCCGACCAAAATAAAATCACAAAACAATAAAGCCATCCACAGGTTCATCCACTCCTTCGAGGGATCAGACATCGCCCTACTGGAGAAGGCACGAGGAAAATGTTTTGGCGATCACAATCCCCCGTGATACCAAGGAACCTATCGAGGAGCCGAAAACGAGAAACTCGACCGCCCCATAACTGTGGAAGAGGTTTACGCGGCCATAAGAAACACCACCAGAAACACGGCAGCCGGAGCGGACAGAATCGACAACGCCCTAATCCGCAACCTGAGCGATGACCTCATACAAGAGCTCGTCAGCTTTCTTAACAAACATTGGGAGGCGGAAACAGTTCCCGAAGATTGGAAACACGCCGAAGTAATAATGATACCTAAACCTGGTAAAAAGCTACAAATTGAAAACCTCAGGCCCATATCACTCACGTCGTGCCTTGCAAGCTTTACGAAAGGGTTGTAACTTTCAGACTTCAAAATTACATGGAAGATAACGACTGTGTACCACATACCATGTTCTGCTTTAGAGCGAAGCTCTCGACGCAAGACGTTCTCCTCCAAATACAAGAAGATGTCCTGCGAAACGTACCTCGGACGGGAGAAAATGTCATAATGGCCCTGGACATCAAGGAGGCATTCGATAACGTCAGCCACGAAGCGATCCTTACATGCCTAGACAACCTGGATTGCGGACGCAGAATCCACGGCTTCGTCAAAGCCTTCCTGTCCGATAGAACTGCCACCATCGGCATAGGAGACCTTCGATCGGACAAAATTCGCACTCCAAACAAGGGAACACCCCAAGGGTCAGTTATCTCAACCCTACTCTTCAACATAGCTATGATAGGCCTAGCTCGAAAACTAGAGAACACCGAAGGCATCAGGCATGCAATGTATGCTGACGATATAACAGTCTGGACAAACACGGACTGTCTCGGAGAGAAGGAAGAAAGGCTACAGCAAGCGGCCTCTTGTGTAGAGCAATACCTCGCAGAAAGAGGACTCGCATGCTCGACCGAGAAATCGTAACTGCTGAGAGTCTGGAGAGGCAAGCAAAACCGGACCGTCCCAACCAACGAGGACCTAAAACTCAACGTATACTTAGAAAGGACACCCATACCCGAAAAGACAACAATAAGAATTTTCGGCATGTGGCATGTGGGTTCAATCCAACCAGCGCAGTACTCACACTTTTACATTACTGAAAGCAGCAACGCTACAAGTCGCACGCATGATCACCCGCATCACCAACAGGCGACATGGCATGCGTGAAGAGGACACATTAAAACTAGTAAGAAGCCTAGTAGTTAGTCGAATCACGTACAGCCTACCCTACCAGTGCCTCAACAAAAACGAAATACAACAAGCGGATGCCCTGCTACGCAAAGCGTATAAGACAGCGCTCCGACTACAACGCTACACGTCTACAGAAAAACTCATGGCCCTGGGATTACATAACACCTTTGAGGAGCTACGAGAGGCGCAGCTTGAGTCGCAAAAACTCAGG